>NC_133135.1:2500-120000 GCF_048418815.1 Hemitrygon akajei | reverse complement strand
GGTGTATACCCCATCTAAACTTTAAGATTAGGTTTAAGGTTTAAGCTAGTGAATATATATGTTTGACTAGGAGATATTAGAATACAGAATTTTAAATGACAGTATATGAACTGCTATGGCGAATGAGCTAGTATAATAAAGCCAGGTTAATCTGGACCATGCCTTTCATTATCAAGGTCCGACACCACTTGGTTCAACGAACCGGGTGTGCACTGGGACACATCATCAGTAATGTAACCTCGGATCATCAGGTGTTTCGGGCCTTTAATCACTAGACACCCTACTCGAGGTGGCCCAACAGTGTCAGGCTCAGACACTGCCTGTATTCCTCCCAGGGACCAATAATGAGAGGCATGTAATTCTAAGGGTAATGATATTTTTTTTAAAAAATCACTACCTGGCATCTATATGCCAAGGGTTACATGGAAAATAAAACAATAATATTCTTACCACTAGTTTTGTGTCTTGGGTCAACCATTTTAACTCCAACAAACTGCCTCCAACAACGCTTGACTCCCGCCTGGGAGACCAAATCCACTTACTCCCATCACTCCGGTCTCCCGGGGAGGTCTCTGAAAAATGCTATCCGGTTAAAACGTCCCTAGCCCGGGACTCCATCTCCACTTTTATTGTGTCCTAAAACCTGTCTGACCACTCCAACTGCAGACCCTATCTGTTGCTAGGATACCAAGCAGCCTTACTTATTCAACTCTTAAAGGTACACTGTCCATTTGGGTTTAAATATCTAAGCCTTCTTATTGGCCTCCAGTGGCCTGGAGAATGAAGAGCGTGTCACTGTAAGGTTAGGTTGAGATTATGCGGGCAGTGGGCAAAAAAGCCCCCTCGTGTTTTTTGATCTCGCCACTTGAGATTCAATTTCACGTGACCCTGCCACTTTGAACTGGCCCACGCCTTCATTAACTAGGTCCAACACTTGCCTTTATTGAAACTTGCCCCTCTTAACACAGAATATCCAGTTTATGGGAATTTACTAAGTTAGGGTGAAATTATGCGGGCAGTGGGCAATTCAGCCCTCTTGTGCTTTCTGATCTTGCCACTTGAGATTCAGTTTCACACGACCCTGCCACTTCAAAATGACCGACGCCTTCACTAACCAAGTCCAACACTCATCCCTGTTGAAATTTACCCCTCTCGACCCGGAGCACTAAGTCTATGGGGATTTAACAAGGGTCAATCAGGGTGTGCTTTGGGTTTGTGGGGCTAAAACCAGAGTTAATCGGGAAGTGCCTAAAATTTATGGGGATGTGCACCCCATCTGGATTAGGTTTAAATTTTAAACCATACAGGCAGTGGGCAATTCAGCCCTCTTGTGCTTTCTGATCTCGCCACCAGAGATTCAGTTTCACACGATCCTGCCACTTTAAACTGGCCCACGCCTTTACCAACCAGGCCCAACACTTATCCCTGTTGATCAGTCAGGGTGTGCTTTAGGTTTGTACGGCTGAAGCCAGAGTTAATCGGGAAGTGCCTAGGGTTTGTGGGGGTGTATGCCCCTTTTGGACCCTAGGATTAGGTTTAAATTTTAGGCTAGTGGATATATTTAAACTGGCCGACGCCTTCACCAATCAGACCCAACACTTATTCCTGTTGAAATTACCCCTCTTGACACGGGACACTGTCTATGGGGGTTTAGCAAGGGTCAATCAGGATGTGCTTTGGGTTTGTGGGGCTAAAGCCAGGGTTAATCGGGGAGTGAATAGGGTTTGTGGGGGTGTGTACCCCATCTAAACTTTAGTAGGGTTTGTGGGGGTGTGTACCCCATCTAAACTTTAGTAGGGTTTGTGGGGGTGTATACCCCATCTAAACTTTAAGATTAGGTTTAAGGTTTAAGCTAGTGAATATATATGTTTGACTAGGAGATATTAGAATACAGAATTTTAAATGACAGTATATGAACTGCTATGGCGAATGAGCTAGTATAATAAAGCCAGGTTAATCTGGACCATGCCTTTCATTATCAAGGTCCGACACCACTTGGTTCAACGAACCGGGTGTGCACTGGGACACATCATCAGTAATGTAACCTCGGATCATCAGGTGTTTCGGGCCTTTAATCACTAGACACCCTACTCGAGGTGGCCCAACAGTGTCAGGCTCAGACACTGCCTGTATTCCTCCCAGGGACCAATAATGAGAGGCATGTAATTCTAAGGGTAATGATATTTTTTTTAAAAAATCACTACCTGGCATCTATATGCCAAGGGTTACATGGAAAATAAAACAATAATATTCTTACCACTAGTTTTGTGTCTTGGGTCAACCATTTTAACTCCAACAAACTGCCTCCAACAACGCTTGACTCCCGCCTGGGAGACCAAATCCACTTACTCCCATCACTCCGGTCTCCCGGGGAGGTCTCTGAAAAATGCTATCCGGTTAAAACGTCCCTAGCCCGGGACTCCATCTCCACTTTTATTGTGTCCTAAAACCTGTCTGACCACTCCAACTGCAGACCCTATCTGTTGCTAGGATACCAAGCAGCCTTACTTATTCAACTCTTAAAGGTACACTGTCCATTTGGGTTTAAATATCTAAGCCTTCTTATTGGCCTCCAGTGGCCTGGAGAATGAAGAGCGTGTCACTGTAAGGTTAGGTTGAGATTATGCGGACAGTGGGCAAAAAAGCCCCCTCGTGTTTTTTGATCTCGCCACTTGAGATTCAATTTCACGTGACCCTGCCACTTTGAACTGGCCCACGCCTTCATTAACTAGGTCCAACACTTGCCTTTATTGAAACTTGCCCCTCTTAACACAGAATATCCAGTTTATGGGAATTTACTAAGTTAGGGTGAAATTATGCGGGCAGTGGGCAATTCAGCCCTCTTGTGCTTTCTGATCTTGCCACTTGAGATTCAGTTTCACACGACCCTGCCACTTCAAAATGACCGACGCCTTCACTAACCAAGTCCAACACTCATCCCTGTTGAAATTTACCCCTCTCGACCCGGAGCACTAAGTCTATGGGGATTTAACAAGGGTCAATCAGGGTGTGCTTTGGGTTTGTGGGGCTAAAACCAGAGTTAATCGGGAAGTGCCTAAAATTTATGGGGATGTGCACCCCATCTGGATTAGGTTTAAATTTTAAACCATACAGGCAGTGGGCAATTCAGCCCTCTTGTGCTTTCTGATCTCGCCACCAGAGATTCAGTTTCACACGATCCTGCCCCTTTAAACTGGCCCACGCCTTTACCAACCAGGCCCAACACTTATCCCTGTTGATCAGTCAGGGTGTGCTTTAGGTTTGTACGGCTGAAGCCAGAGTTAATCGGGAAGTGCCTAGGGTTTGTGGGGGTGTATGCCCCTTTTGGACCCTAGGATTAGGTTTAAATTTTAGGCTAGTGGATATATTTAAACTGGCCGACGCCTTCACCAATCAGACCCAACACTTATTCCTGTTGAAATTACCCCTCTTGACACGGGACACTGTCTATGGGGGTTTAGCAAGGGTCAATCAGGATGTGCTTTGGGTTTGTGGGGCTAAAGCCAGGGTTAATCGGGGAGTGAATAGGGTTTGTGGGGGTGTGTACCCCATCTAAACTTTAGTAGGGTTTGTGGGGGTGTGTACCCCATCTAAACTTTAGTAGGGTTTGTGGGGGTGTATACCCCATCTAAACTTTAAGATTAGGTTTAAGGTTTAAGCTAGTGAATATATATGTTTGACTAGGAGATATTAGAATACAGAATTTTAAATGACAGTATATGAACTGCTATGGCGAATGAGCTAGTATAATAAAGCCAGGTTAATCTGGACCATGCCTTTCATTATCAAGGTCCGACACCACTTGGTTCAACGAACCGGGTGTGCACTGGGACACATCATCAGTAATGTAACCTCGGATCATCAGGTGTTTCGGGCCTTTAATCACTAGACACCCTACTCGAGGTGGCCCAACAGTGTCAGGCTCAGACACTGCCTGTATTCCTCCCAGGGACCAATAATGAGAGGCATGTAATTCTAAGGGTAATGATATTTTTTTTAAAAAATCACTACCTGGCATCTATATGCCAAGGGTTACATGGAAAATAAAACAATAATATTCTTACCACTAGTTTTGTGTCTTGGGTCAACCATTTTAACTCCAACAAACTGCCTCCAACAACGCTTGACTCCCGCCTGGGAGACCAAATCCACTTACTCCCATCACTCCGGTCTCCCGGGGAGGTCTCTGAAAAATGCTATCCGGTTAAAACGTCCCTAGCCCGGGACTCCATCTCCACTTTTATTGTGTCCTAAAACCTGTCTGACCACTCCAACTGCAGACCCTATCTGTTGCTAGGATACCAAGCAGCCTTACTTATTCAACTCTTAAAGGTACACTGTCCATTTGGGTTTAAATATCTAAGCCTTCTTATTGGCCTCCAGTGGCCTGGAGAATGAAGAGCGTGTCACTGTAAGGTTAGGTTGAGATTATGCGGGCAGTGGGCAAAAAAGCCCCCTCGTGTTTTTTGATCTCGCCACTTGAGATTCAATTTCACGTGACCCTGCCACTTTGAACTGGCCCACGCCTTCATTAACTAGGTCCAACACTTGCCTTTATTGAAACTTGCCCCTCTTAACACAGAATATCCAGTTTATGGGAATTTACTAAGTTAGGGTGAAATTATGCGGGCAGTGGGCAATTCAGCCCTCTTGTGCTTTCTGATCTTGCCACTTGAGATTCAGTTTCACACGACCCTGCCACTTCAAAATGACCGACGCCTTCACTAACCAAGTCCAACACTCATCCCTGTTGAAATTTACCCCTCTCGACCCGGAGCACTAAGTCTATGGGGATTTAACAAGGGTCAATCAGGGTGTGCTTTGGGTTTGTGGGGCTAAAACCAGAGTTAATCGGGAAGTGCCTAAAATTTATGGGGATGTGCACCCCATCTGGATTAGGTTTAAATTTTAAACCATACAGGCAGTGGGCAATTCAGCCCTCTTGTGCTTTCTGATCTCGCCACCAGAGATTCAGTTTCACACGATCCTGCCACTTTAAACTGGCCCACGCCTTTACCAACCAGGCCCAACACTTATCCCTGTTGATCAGTCAGGGTGTGCTTTAGGTTTGTACGGCTGAAGCCAGAGTTAATCGGGAAGTGCCTAGGGTTTGTGGGGGTGTATGCCCCTTTTGGACCCTAGGATTAGGTTTAAATTTTAGGCTAGTGGATATATTTAAACTGGCCGACGCCTTCACCAATCAGACCCAACACTTATTCCTGTTGAAATTACCCCTCTTGACACGGGACACTGTCTATGGGGGTTTAGCAAGGGTCAATCAGGATGTGCTTTGGGTTTGTGGGGCTAAAGCCAGGGTTAATCGGGGAGTGAATAGGGTTTGTGGGGGTGTGTACCCCATCTAAACTTTAGTAGGGTTTGTGGGGGTGTGTACCCCATCTAAACTTTAGTAGGGTTTGTGGGGGTGTATACCCCATCTAAACTTTAAGATTAGGTTTAAGGTTTAAGCTAGTGAATATATATGTTTGACTAGGAGATATTAGAATACAGAATTTTAAATGACAGTATATGAACTGCTATGGCGAATGAGCTAGTATAATAAAGCCAGGTTAATCTGGACCATGCCTTTCATTATCAAGGTCCGACACCACTTGGTTCAACGAACCGGGTGTGCACTGGGACACATCATCAGTAATGTAACCTCGGATCATCAGGTGTTTCGGGCCTTTAATCACTAGACACCCTACTCGAGGTGGCCCAACAGTGTCAGGCTCAGACACTGCCTGTATTCCTCCCAGGGACCAATAATGAGAGGCATGTAATTCTAAGGGTAATGATATTTCTTTTAAAAAATCACTACCTGGCATCTATATGCCAAGGGTTACATGGAAAATAAAACAATAATATTCTTACCACTAGTTTTGTGTCTTGGGTCAACCATTTTAACTCCAACAAACTGCCTCCAACAACGCTTGACTCCCGCCTGGGAGACCAAATCCACTTACTCCCATCACTCCGGTCTCCCGGGGAGGTCTCTGAAAAATGCTATCCGGTTAAAACGTCCCTAGCCCGGGACTCCATCTCCACTTTTATTGTGTCCTAAAACCTGTCTGACCACTCCAACTGCAGACCCTATCTGTTGCTAGGATACCAAGCAGCCTTACTTATTCAACTCTTAAAGGTACACTGTCCATTTGGGTTTAAATATCTAAGCCTTCTTATTGGCCTCCAGTGGCCTGGAGAATGAAGAGCGTGTCACTGTAAGGTTAGGTTGAGATTATGCGGGCAGTGGGCAAAAAAGCCCCCTCGTGTTTTTTGATCTCGCCACTTGAGATTCAATTTCACGTGACCCTGCCACTTTGAACTGGCCCACGCCTTCATTAACTAGGTCCAACACTTGCCTTTATTGAAACTTGCCCCTCTTAACACAGAATATCCAGTTTATGGGAATTTACTAAGTTAGGGTGAAATTATGCGGGCAGTGGGCAATTCAGCCCTCTTGTGCTTTCTGATCTTGCCACTTGAGATTCAGTTTCACACGACCCTGCCACTTCAAAATGACCGACGCCTTCACTAACCAAGTCCAACACTCATCCCTGTTGAAATTTACCCCTCTCGACCCGGAGCACTAAGTCTATGGGGATTTAACAAGGGTCAATCAGGGTGTGCTTTGGGTTTGTGGGGCTAAAACCAGAGTTAATCGGGAAGTGCCTAAAATTTATGGGGATGTGCACCCCATCTGGATTAGGTTTAAATTTTAAACCATACAGGCAGTGGGCAATTCAGCCCTCTTGTGCTTTCTGATCTCGCCACCAGAGATTCAGTTTCACACGATCCTGCCACTTTAAACTGGCCCACGCCTTTACCAACCAGGCCCAACACTTATCCCTGTTGATCAGTCAGGGTGTGCTTTAGGTTTGTACGGCTGAAGCCAGAGTTAATCGGGAAGTGCCTAGGGTTTGTGGGGGTGTATGCCCCTTTTGGACCCTAGGATTAGGTTTAAATTTTAGGCTAGTGGATATATTTAAACTGGCCGACGCCTTCACCAATCAGACCCAACACTTATTCCTGTTGAAATTACCCCTCTTGACACGGGACACTGTCTATGGGGGTTTAGCAAGGGTCAATCAGGATGTGCTTTGGGTTTGTGGGGCTAAAGCCAGGGTTAATCGGGGAGTGAATAGGGTTTGTGGGGGTGTGTACCCCATCTAAACTTTAGTAGGGTTTGTGGGGGTGTGTACCCCATCTAAACTTTAGTAGGGTTTGTGGGGGTGTATACCCCATCTAAACTTTAAGATTAGGTTTAAGGTTTAAGCTAGTGAATATATATGTTTGACTAGGAGATATTAGAATACAGAATTTTAAATGACAGTATATGAACTGCTATGGCGAATGAGCTAGTATAATAAAGCCAGGTTAATCTGGACCATGCCTTTCATTATCAAGGTCCGACACCACTTGGTTCAACGAACCGGGTGTGCACTGGGACACATCATCAGTAATGTAACCTCGGATCATCAGGTGTTTCGGGCCTTTAATCACTAGACACCCTACTCGAGGTGGCCCAACAGTGTCAGGCTCAGACACTGCCTGTATTCCTCCCAGGGACCAATAATGAGAGGCATGTAATTCTAAGGGTAATGATATTTCTTTTAAAAAATCACTACCTGGCATCTATATGCCAAGGGTTACATGGAAAATAAAACAATAATATTCTTACCACTAGTTTTGTGTCTTGGGTCAACCATTTTAACTCCAACAAACTGCCTCCAACAACGCTTGACTCCCGCCTGGGAGACCAAATCCACTTACTCCCATCACTCCGGTCTCCCGGGGAGGTCTCTGAAAAATGCTATCCGGTTAAAACGTCCCTAGCCCGGGACTCCATCTCCACTTTTATTGTGTCCTAAAACCTGTCTGACCACTCCAACTGCAGACCCTATCTGTTGCTAGGATACCAAGCAGCCTTACTTATTCAACTCTTAAAGGTACACTGTCCATTTGGGTTTAAATATCTAAGCCTTCTTATTGGCCTCCAGTGGCCTGGAGAATGAAGAGCGTGTCACTGTAAGGTTAGGTTGAGATTATGCGGGCAGTGGGCAAAAAAGCCCCCTCGTGTTTTTTGATCTCGCCACTTGAGATTCAATTTCACGTGACCCTGCCACTTTGAACTGGCCCACGCCTTCATTAACTAGGTCCAACACTTGCCTTTATTGAAACTTGCCCCTCTTAACACAGAATATCCAGTTTATGGGAATTTACTAAGTTAGGGTGAAATTATGCGGGCAGTGGGCAATTCAGCCCTCTTGTGCTTTCTGATCTTGCCACTTGAGATTCAGTTTCACACGACCCTGCCACTTCAAAATGACCGACGCCTTCACTAACCAAGTCCAACACTCATCCCTGTTGAAATTTACCCCTCTCGACCCGGAGCACTAAGTCTATGGGGATTTAACAAGGGTCAATCAGGGTGTGCTTTGGGTTTGTGGGGCTAAAACCAGAGTTAATCGGGAAGTGCCTAAAATTTATGGGGATGTGCACCCCATCTGGATTAGGTTTAAATTTTAAACCATACAGGCAGTGGGCAATTCAGCCCTCTTGTGCTTTCTGATCTCGCCACCAGAGATTCAGTTTCACACGATCCTGCCACTTTAAACTGGCCCACGCCTTTACCAACCAGGCCCAACACTTATCCCTGTTGATCAGTCAGGGTGTGCTTTAGGTTTGTACGGCTGAAGCCAGAGTTAATCGGGAAGTGCCTAGGGTTTGTGGGGGTGTATGCCCCTTTTGGACCCTAGGATTAGGTTTAAATTTTAGGCTAGTGGATATATTTAAACTGGCCGACGCCTTCACCAATCAGACCCAACACTTATTCCTGTTGAAATTACCCCTCTTGACACGGGACACTGTCTATGGGGGTTTAGCAAGGGTCAATCAGGATGTGCTTTGGGTTTGTGGGGCTAAAGCCAGGGTTAATCGGGGAGTGAATAGGGTTTGTGGGGGTGTGTACCCCATCTAAACTTTAGTAGGGTTTGTGGGGGTGTGTACCCCATCTAAACTTTAGTAGGGTTTGTGGGGGTGTATACCCCATCTAAACTTTAAGATTAGGTTTAAGGTTTAAGCTAGTGAATATATATGTTTGACTAGGAGATATTAGAATACAGAATTTTAAATGACAGTATATGAACTGCTATGGCGAATGAGCTAGTATAATAAAGCCAGGTTAATCTGGACCATGCCTTTCATTATCAAGGTCCGACACCACTTGGTTCAACGAACCGGGTGTGCACTGGGACACATCATCAGTAATGTAACCTCGGATCATCAGGTGTTTCGGGCCTTTAATCACTAGACACCCTACTCGAGGTGGCCCAACAGTGTCAGGCTCAGACACTGCCTGTATTCCTCCCAGGGACCAATAATGAGAGGCATGTAATTCTAAGGGTAATGATATTTTTTTTAAAAAATCACTACCTGGCATCTATATGCCAAGGGTTACATGGAAAATAAAACAATAATATTCTTACCACTAGTTTTGTGTCTTGGGTCAACCATTTTAACTCCAACAAACTGCCTCCAACAACGCTTGACTCCCGCCTGGGAGACCAAATCCACTTACTCCCATCACTCCGGTCTCCCGGGGAGGTCTCTGAAAAATGCTATCCGGTTAAAACGTCCCTAGCCCGGGACTCCATCTCCACTTTTATTGTGTCCTAAAACCTGTCTGACCACTCCAACTGCAGACCCTATCTGTTGCTAGGATACCAAGCAGCCTTACTTATTCAACTCTTAAAGGTACACTGTCCATTTGGGTTTAAATATCTAAGCCTTCTTATTGGCCTCCAGTGGCCTGGAGAATGAAGAGCGTGTCACTGTAAGGTTAGGTTGAGATTATGCGGGCAGTGGGCAAAAAAGCCCCCTCGTGTTTTTTGATCTCGCCACTTGAGATTCAATTTCACGTGACCCTGCCACTTTGAACTGGCCCACGCCTTCATTAACTAGGTCCAACACTTGCCTTTATTGAAACTTGCCCCTCTTAACACAGAATATCCAGTTTATGGGAATTTACTAAGTTAGGGTGAAATTATGCGGGCAGTGGGCAATTCAGCCCTCTTGTGCTTTCTGATCTTGCCACTTGAGATTCAGTTTCACACGACCCTGCCACTTCAAAATGACCGACGCCTTCACTAACCAAGTCCAACACTCATCCCTGTTGAAATTTACCCCTCTCGACCCGGAGCACTAAGTCTATGGGGATTTAACAAGGGTCAATCAGGGTGTGCTTTGGGTTTGTGGGGCTAAAACCAGAGTTAATCGGGAAGTGCCTAAAATTTATGGGGATGTGCACCCCATCTGGATTAGGTTTAAATTTTAAACCATACAGGCAGTGGGCAATTCAGCCCTCTTGTGCTTTCTGATCTCGCCACCAGAGATTCAGTTTCACACGATCCTGCCACTTTAAACTGGCCCACGCCTTTACCAACCAGGCCCAACACTTATCCCTGTTGATCAGTCAGGGTGTGCTTTAGGTTTGTACGGCTGAAGCCAGAGTTAATCGGGAAGTGCCTAGGGTTTGTGGGGGTGTATGCCCCTTTTGGACCCTAGGATTAGGTTTAAATTTTAGGCTAGTGGATATATTTAAACTGGCCGACGCCTTCACCAATCAGACCCAACACTTATTCCTGTTGAAATTACCCCTCTTGACACGGGACACTGTCTATGGGGGTTTAGCAAGGGTCAATCAGGATGTGCTTTGGGTTTGTGGGGCTAAAGCCAGGGTTAATCGGGGAGTGAATAGGGTTTGTGGGGGTGTGTACCCCATCTAAACTTTAGTAGGGTTTGTGGGGGTGTGTACCCCATCTAAACTTTAGTAGGGTTTGTGGGGGTGTATACCCCATCTAAACTTTAAGATTAGGTTTAAGGTTTAAGCTAGTGAATATATATGTTTGACTAGGAGATATTAGAATACAGAATTTTAAATGACAGTATATGAACTGCTATGGCGAATGAGCTAGTATAATAAAGCCAGGTTAATCTGGACCATGCCTTTCATTATCAAGGTCCGACACCACTTGGTTCAACGAACCGGGTGTGCACTGGGACACATCATCAGTAATGTAACCTCGGATCATCAGGTGTTTCGGGCCTTTAATCACTAGACACCCTACTCGAGGTGGCCCAACAGTGTCAGGCTCAGACACTGCCTGTATTCCTCCCAGGGACCAATAATGAGAGGCATGTAATTCTAAGGGTAATGATATTTTTTTTAAAAAATCACTACCTGGCATCTATATGCCAAGGGTTACATGGAAAATAAAACAATAATATTCTTACCACTAGTTTTGTGTCTTGGGTCAACCATTTTAACTCCAACAAACTGCCTCCAACAACGCTTGACTCCCGCCTGGGAGACCAAATCCACTTACTCCCATCACTCCGGTCTCCCGGGGAGGTCTCTGAAAAATGCTATCCGGTTAAAACGTCCCTAGCCCGGGACTCCATCTCCACTTTTATTGTGTCCTAAAACCTGTCTGACCACTCCAACTGCAGACCCTATCTGTTGCTAGGATACCAAGCAGCCTTACTTATTCAACTCTTAAAGGTACACTGTCCATTTGGGTTTAAATATCTAAGCCTTCTTATTGGCCTCCAGTGGCCTGGAGAATGAAGAGCGTGTCACTGTAAGGTTAGGTTGAGATTATGCGGGCAGTGGGCAAAAAAGCCCCCTCGTGTTTTTTGATCTCGCCACTTGAGATTCAATTTCACGTGACCCTGCCACTTTGAACTGGCCCACGCCTTCATTAACTAGGTCCAACACTTGCCTTTATTGAAACTTGCCCCTCTTAACACAGAATATCCAGTTTATGGGAATTTACTAAGTTAGGGTGAAATTATGCGGGCAGTGGGCAATTCAGCCCTCTTGTGCTTTCTGATCTTGCCACTTGAGATTCAGTTTCACACGACCCTGCCACTTCAAAATGACCGACGCCTTCACTAACCAAGTCCAACACTCATCCCTGTTGAAATTTACCCCTCTCGACCCGGAGCACTAAGTCTATGGGGATTTAACAAGGGTCAATCAGGGTGTGCTTTGGGTTTGTGGGGCTAAAACCAGAGTTAATCGGGAAGTGCCTAAAATTTATGGGGATGTGCACCCCATCTGGATTAGGTTTAAATTTTAAACCATACAGGCAGTGGGCAATTCAGCCCTCTTGTGCTTTCTGATCTCGCCACCAGAGATTCAGTTTCACACGATCCTGCCACTTTAAACTGGCCCACGCCTTTACCAACCAGGCCCAACACTTATCCCTGTTGATCAGTCAGGGTGTGCTTTAGGTTTGTACGGCTGAAGCCAGAGTTAATCGGGAAGTGCCTAGGGTTTGTGGGGGTGTATGCCCCTTTTGGACCCTAGGATTAGGTTTAAATTTTAGGCTAGTGGATATATTTAAACTGGCCGACGCCTTCACCAATCAGACCCAACACTTATTCCTGTTGAAATTACCCCTCTTGACACGGGACACTGTCTATGGGGGTTTAGCAAGGGTCAATCAGGATGTGCTTTGGGTTTGTGGGGCTAAAGCCAGGGTTAATCGGGGAGTGAATAGGGTTTGTGGGGGTGTGTACCCCATCTAAACTTTAGTAGGGTTTGTGGGGGTGTGTACCCCATCTAAACTTTAGTAGGGTTTGTGGGGGTGTATACCCCATCTAAACTTTAAGATTAGGTTTAAGGTTTAAGCTAGTGAATATATATGTTTGACTAGGAGATATTAGAATACAGAATTTTAAATGACAGTATATGAACTGCTATGGCGAATGAGCTAGTATAATAAAGCCAGGTTAATCTGGACCATGCCTTTCATTATCAAGGTCCGACACCACTTGGTTCAACGAACCGGGTGTGCACTGGGACACATCATCAGTAATGTAACCTCGGATCATCAGGTGTTTCGGGCCTTTAATCACTAGACACCCTACTCGAGGTGGCCCAACAGTGTCAGGCTCAGACACTGCCTGTATTCCTCCCAGGGACCAATAATGAGAGGCATGTAATTCTAAGGGTAATGATATTTTTTTAAAAAAAAAAAAATCACTACCTGGCATCTATATGCCAAGGGTTACATGGAAAATAAAACAATAATATTCTTACCACTAGTTTTGTGTCTTGGGTCAACCATTTTAACTCCAACAAACTGCCTCCAACAACGCTTGACTCCCGCCTGGGAGACCAAATCCACTTACTCCCATCACTCCGGTCTCCCGGGGAGGTCTCTGAAAAATGCTATCCGGTTAAAACGTCCCTAGCCCGGGACTCCATCTCCACTTTTATTGTGTCCTAAAACCTGTCTGACCACTCCAACTGCAGACCCTATCTGTTGCTAGGATACCAAGCAGCCTTACTTATTCAACTCTTAAAGGTACACTGTCCATTTGGGTTTAAATATCTAAGCCTTCTTATTGGCCTCCAGTGGCCTGGAGAATGAAGAGCGTGTCACTGTAAGGTTAGGTTGAGATTATGCGGGCAGTGGGCAAAAAAGCCCCCTCGTGTTTTTTGATCTCGCCACTTGAGATTCAATTTCACGTGACCCTGCCACTTTGAACTGGCCCACGCCTTCATTAACTAGGTCCAACACTTGCCTTTATTGAAACTTGCCCCTCTTAACACAGAATATCCAGTTTATGGGAATTTACTAAGTTAGGGTGAAATTATGCGGGCAGTGGGCAATTCAGCCCTCTTGTGCTTTCTGATCTTGCCACTTGAGATTCAGTTTCACACGACCCTGCCACTTCAAAATGACCGACGCCTTCACTAACCAAGTCCAACACTCATCCCTGTTGAAATTTACCCCTCTCGACCCGGAGCACTAAGTCTATGGGGATTTAACAAGGGTCAATCAGGGTGTGCTTTGGGTTTGTGGGGCTAAAACCAGAGTTAATCGGGAAGTGCCTAAAATTTATGGGGATGTGCACCCCATCTGGATTAGGTTTAAATTTTAAACCATACAGGCAGTGGGCAATTCAGCCCTCTTGTGCTTTCTGATCTCGCCACCAGAGATTCAGTTTCACACGATCCTGCCACTTTAAACTGGCCCACGCCTTTACCAACCAGGCCCAACACTTATCCCTGTTGATCAGTCAGGGTGTGCTTTAGGTTTGTACGGCTGAAGCCAGAGTTAATCGGGAAGTGCCTAGGGTTTGTGGGGGTGTATGCCCCTTTTGGACCCTAGGATTAGGTTTAAATTTTAGGCTAGTGGATATATTTAAACTGGCCGACGCCTTCACCAATCAGACCCAACACTTATTCCTGTTGAAATTACCCCTCTTGACACGGGACACTGTCTATGGGGGTTTAGCAAGGGTCAATCAGGATGTGCTTTGGGTTTGTGGGGCTAAAGCCAGGGTTAATCGGGGAGTGAATAGGGTTTGTGGGGGTGTGTACCCCATCTAAACTTTAGTAGGGTTTGTGGGGGTGTGTACCCCATCTAAACTTTAGTAGGGTTTGTGGGGGTGTATACCCCATCTAAACTTTAAGATTAGGTTTAAGGTTTAAGCTAGTGAATATATATGTTTGACTAGGAGATATTAGAATACAGAATTTTAAATGACAGTATATGAACTGCTATGGCGAATGAGCTAGTATAATAAAGCCAGGTTAATCTGGACCATGCCTTTCATTATCAAGGTCCGACACCACTTGGTTCAACGAACCGGGTGTGCACTGGGACACATCATCAGTAATGTAACCTCGGATCATCAGGTGTTTCGGGCCTTTAATCACTAGACACCCTACTCGAGGTGGCCCAACAGTGTCAGGCTCAGACACTGCCTGTATTCCTCCCAGGGACCAATAATGAGAGGCATGTAATTCTAAGGGTAATGATATTTTTTTTAAAAAATCACTACCTGGCATCTATATGCCAAGGGTTACATGGAAAATAAAACAATAATATTCTTACCACTAGTTTTGTGTCTTGGGTCAACCATTTTAACTCCAACAAACTGCCTCCAACAACGCTTGACTCCCGCCTGGGAGACCAAATCCACTTACTCCCATCACTCCGGTCTCCCGGGGAGGTCTCTGAAAAATGCTATCCGGTTAAAACGTCCCTAGCCCGGGACTCCATCTCCACTTTTATTGTGTCCTAAAACCTGTCTGACCACTCCAACTGCAGACCCTATCTGTTGCTAGGATACCAAGCAGCCTTACTTATTCAACTCTTAAAGGTACACTGTCCATTTGGGTTTAAATATCTAAGCCTTCTTATTGGCCTCCAGTGGCCTGGAGAATGAAGAGCGTGTCACTGTAAGGTTAGGTTGAGATTATGCGGGCAGTGGGCAAAAAAGCCCCCTCGTGTTTTTTGATCTCGCCACTTGAGATTCAATTTCACGTGACCCTGCCACTTTGAACTGGCCCACGCCTTCATTAACTAGGTCCAACACTTGCCTTTATTGAAACTTGCCCCTCTTAACACAGAATATCCAGTTTATGGGAATTTACTAAGTTAGGGTGAAATTATGCGGGCAGTGGGCAATTCAGCCCTCTTGTGCTTTCTGATCTTGCCACTTGAGATTCAGTTTCACACGACCCTGCCACTTCAAAATGACCGACGCCTTCACTAACCAAGTCCAACACTCATCCCTGTTGAAATTTACCCCTCTCGACCCGGAGCACTAAGTCTATGGGGATTTAACAAGGGTCAATCAGGGTGTGCTTTGGGTTTGTGGGGCTAAAACCAGAGTTAATCGGGAAGTGCCTAAAATTTATGGGGATGTGCACCCCATCTGGATTAGGTTTAAATTTTAAACCATACAGGCAGTGGGCAATTCAGCCCTCTTGTGCTTTCTGATCTCGCCACCAGAGATTCAGTTTCACACGATCCTGCCACTTTAAACTGGCCCACGCCTTTACCAACCAGGCCCAACACTTATCCCTGTTGATCAGTCAGGGTGTGCTTTAGGTTTGTACGGCTGAAGCCAGAGTTAATCGGGAAGTGCCTAGGGTTTGTGGGGGTGTATGCCCCTTTTGGACCCTAGGATTAGGTTTAAATTTTAGGCTAGTGGATATATTTAAACTGGCCGACGCCTTCACCAATCAGACCCAACACTTATTCCTGTTGAAATTACCCCTCTTGACACGGGACACTGTCTATGGGGGTTTAGCAAGGGTCAATCAGGATGTGCTTTGGGTTTGTGGGGCTAAAGCCAGGGTTAATCGGGGAGTGAATAGGGTTTGTGGGGGTGTGTACCCCATCTAAACTTTAGTAGGGTTTGTGGGGGTGTGTACCCCATCTAAACTTTAGTAGGGTTTGTGGGGGTGTATACCCCATCTAAACTTTAAGATTAGGTTTAAGGTTTAAGCTAGTGAATATATATGTTTGACTAGGAGATATTAGAATACAGAATTTTAAATGACAGTATATGAACTGCTATGGCGAATGAGCTAGTATAATAAAGCCAGGTTAATCTGGACCATGCCTTTCATTATCAAGGTCCGACACCACTTGGTTCAACGAACCGGGTGTGCACTGGGACACATCATCAGTAATGTAACCTCGGATCATCAGGTGTTTCGGGCCTTTAATCACTAGACACCCTACTCGAGGTGGCCCAACAGTGTCAGGCTCAGACACTGCCTGTATTCCTCCCAGGGACCAATAATGAGAGGCATGTAATTCTAAGGGTAATGATATTTTTTAAAAAAAAAAAAAATCACTACCTGGCATCTATATGCCAAGGGTTACATGGAAAATAAAACAATAATATTCTTACCACTAGTTTTGTGTCTTGGGTCAACCATTTTAACTCCAACAAACTGCCTCCAACAACGCTTGACTCCCGCCTGGGAGACCAAATCCACTTACTCCCATCACTCCGGTCTCCCGGGGAGGTCTCTGAAAAATGCTATCCGGTTAAAACGTCCCTAGCCCGGGACTCCATCTCCACTTTTATTGTGTCCTAAAACCTGTCTGACCACTCCAACTGCAGACCCTATCTGTTGCTAGGATACCAAGCAGCCTTACTTATTCAACTCTTAAAGGTACACTGTCCATTTGGGTTTAAATATCTAAGCCTTCTTATTGGCCTCCAGTGGCCTGGAGAATGAAGAGCGTGTCACTGTAAGGTTAGGTTGAGATTATGCGGGCAGTGGGCAAAAAAGCCCCCTCGTGTTTTTTGATCTCGCCACTTGAGATTCAATTTCACGTGACCCTGCCACTTTGAACTGGCCCACGCCTTCATTAACTAGGTCCAACACTTGCCTTTATTGAAACTTGCCCCTCTTAACACAGAATATCCAGTTTATGGGAATTTACTAAGTTAGGGTGAAATTATGCGGGCAGTGGGCAATTCAGCCCTCTTGTGCTTTCTGATCTTGCCACTTGAGATTCAGTTTCACACGACCCTGCCACTTCAAAATGACCGACGCCTTCACTAACCAAGTCCAACACTCATCCCTGTTGAAATTTACCCCTCTCGACCCGGAGCACTAAGTCTATGGGGATTTAACAAGGGTCAATCAGGGTGTGCTTTGGGTTTGTGGGGCTAAAACCAGAGTTAATCGGGAAGTGCCTAAAATTTATGGGGATGTGCACCCCATCTGGATTAGGTTTAAATTTTAAACCATACAGGCAGTGGGCAATTCAGCCCTCTTGTGCTTTCTGATCTCGCCACCAGAGATTCAGTTTCACACGATCCTGCCACTTTAAACTGGCCCACGCCTTTACCAACCAGGCCCAACACTTATCCCTGTTGATCAGTCAGGGTGTGCTTTAGGTTTGTACGGCTGAAGCCAGAGTTAATCGGGAAGTGCCTAGGGTTTGTGGGGGTGTATGCCCCTTTTGGACCCTAGGATTAGGTTTAAATTTTAGGCTAGTGGATATATTTAAACTGGCCGACGCCTTCACCAATCAGACCCAACACTTATTCCTGTTGAAATTACCCCTCTTGACACGGGACACTGTCTATGGGGGTTTAGCAAGGGTCAATCAGGATGTGCTTTGGGTTTGTGGGGCTAAAGCCAGGGTTAATCGGGGAGTGAATAGGGTTTGTGGGGGTGTGTACCCCATCTAAACTTTAGTAGGGTTTGTGGGGGTGTGTACCCCATCTAAACTTTAGTAGGGTTTGTGGGGGTGTATACCCCATCTAAACTTTAAGATTAGGTTTAAGGTTTAAGCTAGTGAATATATATGTTTGACTAGGAGATATTAGAATACAGAATTTTAAATGACAGTATATGAACTGCTATGGCGAATGAGCTAGTATAATAAAGCCAGGTTAATCTGGACCATGCCTTTCATTATCAAGGTCCGACACCACTTGGTTCAACGAACCGGGTGTGCACTGGGACACATCATCAGTAATGTAACCTCGGATCATCAGGTGTTTCGGGCCTTTAATCACTAGACACCCTACTCGAGGTGGCCCAACAGTGTCAGGCTCAGACACTGCCTGTATTCCTCCCAGGGACCAATAATGAGAGGCATGTAATTCTAAGGGTAATGATATTTTTTTAAAAAAAAAAAAATCACTACCTGGCATCTATATGCCAAGGGTTACATGGAAAATAAAACAATAATATTCTTACCACTAGTTTTGTGTCTTGGGTCAACCATTTTAACTCCAACAAACTGCCTCCAACAACGCTTGACTCCCGCCTGGGAGACCAAATCCACTTACTCCCATCACTCCGGTCTCCCGGGGAGGTCTCTGAAAAATGCTATCCGGTTAAAACGTCCCTAGCCCGGGACTCCATCTCCACTTTTATTGTGTCCTAAAACCTGTCTGACCACTCCAACTGCAGACCCTATCTGTTGCTAGGATACCAAGCAGCCTTACTTATTCAACTCTTAAAGGTACACTGTCCATTTGGGTTTAAATATCTAAGCCTTCTTATTGGCCTCCAGTGGCCTGGAGAATGAAGAGCGTGTCACTGTAAGGTTAGGTTGAGATTATGCGGGCAGTGGGCAAAAAAGCCCCCTCGTGTTTTTTGATCTCGCCACTTGAGATTCAATTTCACGTGACCCTGCCACTTTGAACTGGCCCACGCCTTCATTAACTAGGTCCAACACTTGCCTTTATTGAAACTTGCCCCTCTTAACACAGAATATCCAGTTTATGGGAATTTACTAAGTTAGGGTGAAATTATGCGGGCAGTGGGCAATTCAGCCCTCTTGTGCTTTCTGATCTTGCCACTTGAGATTCAGTTTCACACGACCCTGCCACTTCAAAATGACCGACGCCTTCACTAACCAAGTCCAACACTCATCCCTGTTGAAATTTACCCCTCTCGACCCGGAGCACTAAGTCTATGGGGATTTAACAAGGGTCAATCAGGGTGTGCTTTGGGTTTGTGGGGCTAAAACCAGAGTTAATCGGGAAGTGCCTAAAATTTATGGGGATGTGCACCCCATCTGGATTAGGTTTAAATTTTAAACCATACAGGCAGTGGGCAATTCAGCCCTCTTGTGCTTTCTGATCTCGCCACCAGAGATTCAGTTTCACACGATCCTGCCACTTTAAACTGGCCCACGCCTTTACCAACCAGGCCCAACACTTATCCCTGTTGATCAGTCAGGGTGTGCTTTTGGTTTGTACGGCTGAAGCCAGAGTTAATCGGGAAGTGCCTAGGGTTTGTGGGGGTGTATGCCCCTTTTGGACCCTAGGATTAGGTTTAAATTTTAGGCTAGTGGATATATTTAAACTGGCCGACGCCTTCACCAATCAGACCCAACACTTATTCCTGTTGAAATTACCCCTCTTGACACGGGACACTGTCTATGGGGGTTTAGCAAGGGTCAATCAGGATGTGCTTTGGGTTTGTGGGGCTAAAGCCAGGGTTAATCGGGGAGTGAATAGGGTTTGTGGGGGTGTGTACCCCATCTAAACTTTAGTAGGGTTTGTGGGGGTGTGTACCCCATCTAAACTTTAGTAGGGTTTGTGGGGGTGTATACCCCATCTAAACTTTAAGATTAGGTTTAAGGTTTAAGCTAGTGAATATATATGTTTGACTAGGAGATATTAGAATACAGAATTTTAAATGACAGTATATGAACTGCTATGGCGAATGAGCTAGTATAATAAAGCCAGGTTAATCTGGACCATGCCTTTCATTATCAAGGTCCGACACCACTTGGTTCAACGAACCGGGTGTGCACTGGGACACATCATCAGTAATGTAACCTCGGATCATCAGGTGTTTCGGGCCTTTAATCACTAGACACCCTACTCGAGGTGGCCCAACAGTGTCAGGCTCAGACACTGCCTGTATTCCTCCCAGGGACCAATAATGAGAGGCATGTAATTCTAAGGGTAATGATATTTTTTTTAAAAAATCACTACCTGGCATCTATATGCCAAGGGTTACATGGAAAATAAAACAATAATATTCTTACCACTAGTTTTGTGTCTTGGGTCAACCATTTTAACTCCAACAAACTGCCTCCAACAACGCTTGACTCCCGCCTGGGAGACCAAATCCACTTACTCCCATCACTCCGGTCTCCCGGGGAGGTCTCTGAAAAATGCTATCCGGTTAAAACGTCCCTAGCCCGGGACTCCATCTCCACTTTTATTGTGTCCTAAAACCTGTCTGACCACTCCAACTGCAGACCCTATCTGTTGCTAGGATACCAAGCAGCCTTACTTATTCAACTCTTAAAGGTACACTGTCCATTTGGGTTTAAATATCTAAGCCTTCTTATTGGCCTCCAGTGGCCTGGAGAATGAAGAGCGTGTCACTGTAAGGTTAGGTTGAGATTATGCGGGCAGTGGGCAAAAAAGCCCCCTCGTGTTTTTTGATCTCGCCACTTGAGATTCAATTTCACGTGACCCTGCCACTTTGAACTGGCCCACGCCTTCATTAACTAGGTCCAACACTTGCCTTTATTGAAACTTGCCCCTCTTAACACAGAATATCCAGTTTATGGGAATTTACTAAGTTAGGGTGAAATTATGCGGGCAGTGGGCAATTCAGCCCTCTTGTGCTTTCTGATCTTGCCACTTGAGATTCAGTTTCACACGACCCTGCCACTTCAAAATGACCGACGCCTTCACTAACCAAGTCCAACACTCATCCCTGTTGAAATTTACCCCTCTCGACCCGGAGCACTAAGTCTATGGGGATTTAACAAGGGTCAATCAGGGTGTGCTTTGGGTTTGTGGGGCTAAAACCAGAGTTAATCGGGAAGTGCCTAAAATTTATGGGGATGTGCACCCCATCTGGATTAGGTTTAAATTTTAAACCATACAGGCAGTGGGCAATTCAGCCCTCTTGTGCTTTCTGATCTCGCCACCAGAGATTCAGTTTCACACGATCCTGCCACTTTAAACTGGCCCACGCCTTTACCAACCAGGCCCAACACTTATCCCTGTTGATCAGTCAGGGTGTGCTTTAGGTTTGTACGGCTGAAGCCAGAGTTAATCGGGAAGTGCCTAGGGTTTGTGGGGGTGTATGCCCCTTTTGGACCCTAGGATTAGGTTTAAATTTTAGGCTAGTGGATATATTTAAACTGGCCGACGCCTTCACCAATCAGACCCAACACTTATTCCTGTTGAAATTACCCCTCTTGACACGGGACACTGTCTATGGGGGTTTAGCAAGGGTCAATCAGGATGTGCTTTGGGTTTGTGGGGCTAAAGCCAGGGTTAATCGGGGAGTGAATAGGGTTTGTGGGGGTGTGTACCCCATCTAAACTTTAGTAGGGTTTGTGGGGGTGTGTACCCCATCTAAACTTTAGTAGGGTTTGTGGGGGTGTATACCCCATCTAAACTTTAAGATTAGGTTTAAGGTTTAAGCTAGTGAATATATATGTTTGACTAGGAGATATTAGAATACAGAATTTTAAATGACAGTATATGAACTGCTATGGCGAATGAGCTAGTATAATAAAGCCAGGTTAATCTGGACCATGCCTTTCATTATCAAGGTCCGACACCACTTGGTTCAACGAACCGGGTGTGCACTGGGACACATCATCAGTAATGTAACCTCGGATCATCAGGTGTTTCGGGCCTTTAATCACTAGACACCCTACTCGAGGTGGCCCAACAGTGTCAGGCTCAGACACTGCCTGTATTCCTCCCAGGGACCAATAATGAGAGGCATGTAATTCTAAGGGTAATGATATTTTTTTAAAAAAAAAAAAATCACTACCTGGCATCTATATGCCAAGGGTTACATGGAAAATAAAACAATAATATTCTTACCACTAGTTTTGTGTCTTGGGTCAACCATTTTAACTCCAACAAACTGCCTCCAACAACGCTTGACTCCCGCCTGGGAGACCAAATCCACTTACTCCCATCACTCCGGTCTCCCGGGGAGGTCTCTGAAAAATGCTATCCGGTTAAAACGTCCCTAGCCCGGGACTCCATCTCCACTTTTATTGTGTCCTAAAACCTGTCTGACCACTCCAACTGCAGACCCTATCTGTTGCTAGGATACCAAGCAGCCTTACTTATTCAACTCTTAAAGGTACACTGTCCATTTGGGTTTAAATATCTAAGCCTTCTTATTGGCCTCCAGTGGCCTGGAGAATGAAGAGCGTGTCACTGTAAGGTTAGGTTGAGATTATGCGGGCAGTGGGCAAAAAAGCCCCCTCGTGTTTTTTGATCTCGCCACTTGAGATTCAATTTCACGTGACCCTGCCACTTTGAACTGGCCCACGCCTTCATTAACTAGGTCCAACACTTGCCTTTATTGAAACTTGCCCCTCTTAACACAGAATATCCAGTTTATGGGAATTTACTAAGTTAGGGTGAAATTATGCGGGCAGTGGGCAATTCAGCCCTCTTGTGCTTTCTGATCTTGCCACTTGAGATTCAGTTTCACACGACCCTGCCACTTCAAAATGACCGACGCCTTCACTAACCAAGTCCAACACTCATCCCTGTTGAAATTTACCCCTCTCGACCCGGAGCACTAAGTCTATGGGGATTTAACAAGGGTCAATCAGGGTGTGCTTTGGGTTTGTGGGGCTAAAACCAGAGTTAATCGGGAAGTGCCTAAAATTTATGGGGATGTGCACCCCATCTGGATTAGGTTTAAATTTTAAACCATACAGGCAGTGGGCAATTCAGCCCTCTTGTGCTTTCTGATCTCGCCACCAGAGATTCAGTTTCACACGATCCTGCCACTTTAAACTGGCCCACGCCTTTACCAACCAGGCCCAACACTTATCCCTGTTGATCAGTCAGGGTGTGCTTTAGGTTTGTACGGCTGAAGCCAGAGTTAATCGGGAAGTGCCTAGGGTTTGTGGGGGTGTATGCCCCTTTTGGACCCTAGGATTAGGTTTAAATTTTAGGCTAGTGGATATATTTAAACTGGCCGACGCCTTCACCAATCAGACCCAACACTTATTCCTGTTGAAATTACCCCTCTTGACACGGGACACTGTCTATGGGGGTTTAGCAAGGGTCAATCAGGATGTGCTTTGGGTTTGTGGGGCTAAAGCCAGGGTTAATCGGGGAGTGAATAGGGTTTGTGGGGGTGTGTACCCCATCTAAACTTTAGTAGGGTTTGTGGGGGTGTGTACCCCATCTAAACTTTAGTAGGGTTTGTGGGGGTGTATACCCCATCTAAACTTTAAGATTAGGTTTAAGGTTTAAGCTAGTGAATATATATGTTTGACTAGGAGATATTAGAATACAGAATTTTAAATGACAGTATATGAACTGCTATGGCGAATGAGCTAGTATAATAAAGCCAGGTTAATCTGGACCATGCCTTTCATTATCAAGGTCCGACACCACTTGGTTCAACGAACCGGGTGTGCACTGGGACACATCATCAGTAATGTAACCTCGGATCATCAGGTGTTTCGGGCCTTTAATCACTAGACACCCTACTCGAGGTGGCCCAACAGTGTCAGGCTCAGACACTGCCTGTATTCCTCCCAGGGACCAATAATGAGAGGCATGTAATTCTAAGGGTAATGATATTTTTTTTAAAAAAAAAAAATCACTACCTGGCATCTATATGCCAAGGGTTACATGGAAAATAAAACAATAATATTCTTACCACTAGTTTTGTGTCTTGGGTCAACCATTTTAACTCCAACAAACTGCCTCCAACAACGCTTGACTCCCGCCTGGGAGACCAAATCCACTTACTCCCATCACTCCGGTCTCCCGGGGAGGTCTCTGAAAAATGCTATCCGGTTAAAACGTCCCTAGCCCGGGACTCCATCTCCACTTTTATTGTGTCCTAAAACCTGTCTGACCACTCCAACTGCAGACCCTATCTGTTGCTAGGATACCAAGCAGCCTTACTTATTCAACTCTTAAAGGTACACTGTCCATTTGGGTTTAAATATCTAAGCCTTCTTATTGGCCTCCAGTGGCCTGGAGAATGAAGAGCGTGTCACTGTAAGGTTAGGTTGAGATTATGCGGGCAGTGGGCAAAAAAGCCCCCTCGTGTTTTTTGATCTCGCCACTTGAGATTCAATTTCACGTGACCCTGCCACTTTGAACTGGCCCACGCCTTCATTAACTAGGTCCAACACTTGCCTTTATTGAAACTTGCCCCTCTTAACACAGAATATCCAGTTTATGGGAATTTACTAAGTTAGGGTGAAATTATGCGGGCAGTGGGCAATTCAGCCCTCTTGTGCTTTCTGATCTTGCCACTTGAGATTCAGTTTCACACGACCCTGCCACTTCAAAATGACCGACGCCTTCACTAACCAAGTCCAACACTCATCCCTGTTGAAATTTACCCCTCTCGACCCGGAGCACTAAGTCTATGGGGATTTAACAAGGGTCAATCAGGGTGTGCTTTGGGTTTGTGGGGCTAAAACCAGAGTTAATCGGGAAGTGCCTAAAATTTATGGGGATGTGCACCCCATCTGGATTAGGTTTAAATTTTAAACCATACAGGCAGTGGGCAATTCAGCCCTCTTGTGCTTTCTGATCTCGCCACCAGAGATTCAGTTTCACACGATCCTGCCACTTTAAACTGGCCCACGCCTTTACCAACCAGGCCCAACACTTATCCCTGTTGATCAGTCAGGGTGTGCTTTAGGTTTGTACGGCTGAAGCCAGAGTTAATCGGGAAGTGCCTAGGGTTTGTGGGGGTGTATGCCCCTTTTGGACCCTAGGATTAGGTTTAAATTTTAGGCTAGTGGATATATTTAAACTGGCCGACGCCTTCACCAATCAGACCCAACACTTATTCCTGTTGAAATTACCCCTCTTGACACGGGACACTGTCTATGGGGGTTTAGCAAGGGTCAATCAGGATGTGCTTTGGGTTTGTGGGGCTAAAGCCAGGGTTAATCGGGGAGTGAATAGGGTTTGTGGGGGTGTGTACCCCATCTAAACTTTAGTAGGGTTTGTGGGGGTGTGTACCCCATCTAAACTTTAGTAGGGTTTGTGGGGGTGTATACCCCATCTAAACTTTAAGATTAGGTTTAAGGTTTAAGCTAGTGAATATATATGTTTGACTAGGAGATATTAGAATACAGAATTTTAAATGACAGTATATGAACTGCTATGGCGAATGAGCTAGTATAATAAAGCCAGGTTAATCTGCATTAGGGTTAGGGTTAGGGTTAGGGTTAGGGTTAGGGTTAGGGTTAGGGTTAGGGTTAGGGTTAGGGTTAGGGTCCGCGTTAGGGTTAGGGTTAGGGTCCGCGTTAGGGTTAGGGTTAGGGTTAGGGTTAGGGTTAGGGTTAGGGTCCGCGTTAGGGTTAGGGTTAGGGTCAGGGTCCGCGTTAGGGTCAGGGTCCGCGTTAGGGTCAGGGTTAGGGTCAGGGTCAGGGTCAGGGTCAGGGTCAGGGTTAGGGTCAGGGTTAGGGTTAGGGTCCCGCATTAGGGTTAGGGTTAGGGTTAGGGTTAGGGTTAGGGTTAGGGTTAGGGTTAGGGTTAGGGCCCCGCATTAGGGTTAGGGTTAGGGTTAGGGTTAGGGTTAGGGTTAGGGTTAGGGTTAGGGTTAGGGTTAGGGTTAGGGTTAGGGTTAGGGTTAGGGTTAGGGTTTAGGGTTTAGGGTTAGGGTTAGGGTTAGGGTTAGGGTTAGGGTTAGGGTTAGGGTTAGGGTTAGGGTTAGGGTTAGGGTTAGGTTGAGATTATGCGGGCAGTGGGCAAAAAAGCCCCCTCGTGTTTTTTGATCTCGCCACTTGAGATTCAATTTCACGTGACCCTGCCACTTTGAACTGGCCCACGCCTTCATTAACCAGGTCCACCACTTGCCTTTATTGAAACTTGCCCCTCTTAACACAGAATATCCAGTTTATGGGAATTTACTAAATTAGGGTGAAATTATGCGGGCAGTGGGCAATTCAGCCCTCTTGTGCTTTCTGATCTTGCCACTTGAGATTCAGTTTCACACGACCCTGCCACTTCAAAATGACCGACGCCTTCACTAACCAAGTCCAACACTCATCCCTGTTGAAATTTACCCCTCTCAACCCGGAGCACTAGGTCTATGGGGATTTAACAAGGGTCAATCAGGGTGTGCTTTGGGTTTGTGGGGCTAAAACCAGAGTTAATCGGGAAGTGCCTAAAATTTATGGGGATGTGCACCCCATCTGGATTAGGTTTAAATTTTAAACCATACAGGCAGTGGGCAATTCAGCCCTCTTGTGCTTTCTGATCTCGCCACCAGAGATTCAGTTTCACACGATCCTGCCACTTTAAACTGGCCCACGCCTTTACCAACCAGGCCCAACACTTATCCCTGTTGATCAGTCAGGGTGTGCTTTAGGTTTGTACGGCTGAAGCCAGAGTTCCTAGGGTTTGTGGGGGTGTATGCCCCTTTTGGACCTTAGGATTAGGTTTAAATTTTAGGCTAGTGGATATATTTAAACTGGCCGACGCCTTCACCAATCAGACCCAACACTTATTCCTGTTGAAATTACCCCTCTTGACACGGGACACTGTCTATGGGGGTTTAGCAAGGGTCAATCAGGATGTGCTTTGGGTTTGTGGGGCTAAAGCCAGGGTTAATCGGGGAGTGAATAGGGTTTATGGGGGTGTGTACCCCATCTAAACTTTAGTAGGGTTTGTGGGGGTGTGTACCCCATCTAAACTTTAGTAGGGTTTGTGGGGGTGTGTACCCCATCTAAACTTTAGTAGGGTTTGTGGGGGTGTATACCCCATCTAAACTTTAAGATTAGGTTTAAGTTTTAAGCTAGTGAATATATATGTTTGACTAGGAGATATTAGAATACAGAATTTTAAATGACAGTATATGAACTGCTATGGCGAATGAGCTAGTATAATAAAGCCAGGTTAATCTGGACCATGCCTTTCATTATCAAGGTCCGACACCACTTGGTTCAACGAACCGGGTGTGCACTGGGACACATCATCAGTAATGTAACCTCGGATCATCAGGTGTTTCGGGCCTTTAATCACTAGACACCCTACTCGAGGTGGCCCAACAGTGTCAGGCTCAGACACTGCCTGTATTCCTCCCAGGGACCAATAATGAGAGGCATGTAATTCTAAGGGTAATGATATTTTTTTAAAAAAATCACTACCTGGCATCTATATGCCAAGGGTTACATGGAAAATAAAACAATAATATTCTTACCACTAGTTTTGTGTCTTGGGTCAACCATTTTAACTCCAACAAACTGCCTCCAACAACGCTTGACTCCCGCCTGGGAGACCAAATCCACTTACTCCCATCACTCCGGTCTCCCGGGGAGGTCTCTGAAAAATGCTATCCGGTTAAAACGTCCCTGGCCCGGGACTCCATCTCCACTTTTATTGTGTCCTAAAACCTGTCTGACCACTCCAACTGCAGACCCTATCTGTTGCTAGGATACCAAGCAGCCTTACTTATTCAACTCTTAAAGGTACACTGTCCATTTGGGTTTAAATATCTAAGCCTTCTCATTGGCCTCCAGTGGCCTGGAGAATGAAGAGCGTGTCACTGTAAGGTTAGGTTGAGATTATGCGGGCAGTGGGCAAAAAAGCCCCCTCGTGTTTTTTGATCTCGCCACTTGAGATTCAATTTCACGTGACCCTGCCACTTTGAACTGGCCCACGCCTTCATTAACCAGGTCCACCACTTGCCTTTATTGAAACTTGCCCCTCTTAACACAGAATATCCAGTTTATGGGAATTTACTAAATTAGGGTGAAATTATGCGGGCAGTGGGCAATTCAGCCCTCTTGTGCTTTCTGATCTTGCCACTTGAGATTCAGTTTCACACGACCCTGCCACTTCAAAATGACCGACGCCTTCACTAACCAAGTCCAACACTCATCCCTGTTGAAATTTACCCCTCTCAACCCGGAGCACTAGGTCTATGGGGATTTAACAAGGGTCAATCAGGGTGTGCTTTGGGTTTGTGGGGCTAAAACCAGAGTTAATCGGGAAGTGCCTAAAATTTATGGGGATGTGCACCCCATCTGGATTAGGTTTAAATTTTAAACCATACAGGCAGTGGGCAATTCAGCCCTCTTGTGCTTTCTGATCTCGCCACCAGAGATTCAGTTTCACACGATCCTGCCACTTTAAACTGGCCCACGCCTTTACCAACCAGGCCCAACACTTATCCCTGTTGATCAGTCAGGGTGTGCTTTAGGTTTGTACGGCTGAAGCCAGAGTTCCTAGGGTTTGTGGGGGTGTATGCCCCTTTTGGACCTTAGGATTAGGTTTAAATTTTAGGCTAGTGGATATATTTAAACTGGCCGACGCCTTCACCAATCAGACCCAACACTTATTCCTGTTGAAATTACCCCTCTTGACACGGGACACTGTCTATGGGGGTTTAGCAAGGGTCAATCAGGATGTGCTTTGGGTTTGTGGGGCTAAAGCCAGGGTTAATCGGGGAGTGAATAGGGTTTGTGGGGGTGTGTACCCCATCTAAACTTTAGTAGGGTTTGTGGGGGTGTGTACCCCATCTAAACTTTAGTAGGGTTTGTGGGGGTATGTACCCCATCTAAACTTTAAGATTAGGTTTAAGTTTTAAGCTAGTGAATATATATGTTTGACTAGGAGATATTAGAATACAGAATTTTAAATGACGGTATATGAACTGCTATGGCGAATGAGCTAGTATAATAAAGCCAGGTTAATCTAGACCATGCCTCTCATTATCAAGGTCCGACACCACTTGGTTCAACGAACCGGGTGTGCACTGGGACACATCATCAGTAATGTAACCTCGGATCATCAGGTGTTTCGGGCCTTTAATCACTAGACACCCTACTCGAGGTGGCCCAACAGTGTCAGGCTCAGACACTGCCTGTATTCCTCCCAGGGACCAATAATGAGAGGCATGTAATTCTAAGGGTAATGATATTTTTTTTAAAAAATCACTACCTGGCATCTATATGCCAAGGGTTACATGGAAAATAAAACAATAATATTCTTACCACTAGTTTTGTGTCTTGGGTCAACCATTTTAACTCCAACAAACTGCCTCCAACAACGCTTGACTCCCGCCTGGGAGACCAAATCCACTTACTCCCATCACTCCGGTCTCCCGGGGAGGTCTCTGAAAAATGCTATCCGGTTAAAACGTCCCTAGCCCGGGACTCCATCTCCACTTTTATTGTGTCCTAAAACCTGTCTGACCACTCCAACTGCAGACCCTATCTGTTGCTAGGATACCAAGCAGCCTTACTTATTCAACTCTTAAAGGTACACTGTCCATTTGGGTTTAAATATCTAAGCCTTCTTATTGGCCTCCAGTGGCCTGGAGAATGAAGAGCGTGTCACTGTAAGGTTAGGTTGAGATTATGCGGGCAGTGGGCAAAAAAGCCCCCTCGTGTTTTTTGATCTCGCCACTTGAGATTCAATTTCACGTGACCCTGCCACTTTGAACTGGCCCACGCCTTCATTAACTAGGTCCAACACTTGCCTTTATTGAAACTTGCCCCTCTTAACACAGAATATCCAGTTTATGGGAATTTACTAAGTTAGGGTGAAATTATGCGGGCAGTGGGCAATTCAGCCCTCTTGTGCTTTCTGATCTTGCCACTTGAGATTCAGTTTCACACGACCCTGCCACTTCAAAATGACCGACGCCTTCACTAACCAAGTCCAACACTCATCCCTGTTGAAATTTACCCCTCTCGACCCGGAGCACTAAGTCTATGGGGATTTAACAAGGGTCAATCAGGGTGTGCTTTGGGTTTGTGGGGCTAAAACCAGAGTTAATCGGGAAGTGCCTAAAATTTATGGGGATGTGCACCCCATCTGGATTAGGTTTAAATTTTAAACCATACAGGCAGTGGGCAATTCAGCCCTCTTGTGCTTTCTGATCTCGCCACCAGAGATTCAGTTTCACACGATCCTGCCACTTTAAACTGGCCCACGCCTTTACCAACCAGGCCCAACACTTATCCCTGTTGATCAGTCAGGGTGTGCTTTAGGTTTGTACGGCTGAAGCCAGAGTTAATCGGGAAGTGCCTAGGGTTTGTGGGGGTGTATGCCCCTTTTGGACCCTAGGATTAGGTTTAAATTTTAGGCTAGTGGATATATTTAAACTGGCCGACGCCTTCACCAATCAGACCCAACACTTATTCCTGTTGAAATTACCCCTCTTGACACGGGACACTGTCTATGGGGGTTTAGCAAGGGTCAATCAGGATGTGCTTTGGGTTTGTGGGGCTAAAGCCAGGGTTAATCGGGGAGTGAATAGGGTTTGTGGGGGTGTGTACCCCATCTAAACTTTAGTAGGGTTTGTGGGGGTGTGTACCCCATCTAAACTTTAGTAGGGTTTGTGGGGGTGTATACCCCATCTAAACTTTAAGATTAGGTTTAAGGTTTAAGCTAGTGAATATATATGTTTGACTAGGAGATATTAGAATACAGAATTTTAAATGACAGTATATGAACTGCTATGGCGAATGAGCTAGTATAATAAAGCCAGGTTAATCTGCATTAGGGTTAGGGTTAGGGTTAGGGTTAGGGTTAGGGTTAGGGTTAGGGTTAGGGTTAGGGTTAGGGTTAGGGTCCGCGTTAGGGTTAGGGTTAGGGTCCGCGTTAGGGTTAGGGTTAGGGTTAGGGTTAGGGTTAGGGTTAGGGTCCGCGTTAGGGTTAGGGTTAGGGTCAGGGTCCGCGTTAGGGTCAGGGTCCGCGTTAGGGTCAGGGTTAGGGTCAGGGTCAGGGTCAGGGTCAGGGTCAGGGTTAGGGTCAGGGTTAGGGTTAGGGTCCCGCATTAGGGTTAGGGTTAGGGTTAGGGTTAGGGTTAGGGTTAGGGTTAGGGTTAGGGTTAGGGCCCCGCATTAGGGTTAGGGTTAGGGTTAGGGTTAGGGTTAGGGTTAGGGTTAGGGTTAGGGTTAGGGTTAGGGTTAGGGTTAGGGTTAGGGTTAGGGTTAGGGTTTAGGGTTTAGGGTTAGGGTTAGGGTTAGGGTTAGGGTTAGGGTTAGGGTTAGGGTTAGGGTTAGGGTTAGGGTTAGGGTTAGGTTGAGATTATGCGGGCAGTGGGCAAAAAAGCCCCCTCGTGTTTTTTGATCTCGCCACTTGAGATTCAATTTCACGTGACCCTGCCACTTTGAACTGGCCCACGCCTTCATTAACCAGGTCCACCACTTGCCTTTATTGAAACTTGCCCCTCTTAACACAGAATATCCAGTTTATGGGAATTTACTAAATTAGGGTGAAATTATGCGGGCAGTGGGCAATTCAGCCCTCTTGTGCTTTCTGATCTTGCCACTTGAGATTCAGTTTCACACGACCCTGCCACTTCAAAATGACCGACGCCTTCACTAACCAAGTCCAACACTCATCCCTGTTGAAATTTACCCCTCTCAACCCGGAGCACTAGGTCTATGGGGATTTAACAAGGGTCAATCAGGGTGTGCTTTGGGTTTGTGGGGCTAAAACCAGAGTTAATCGGGAAGTGCCTAAAATTTATGGGGATGTGCACCCCATCTGGATTAGGTTTAAATTTTAAACCATACAGGCAGTGGGCAATTCAGCCCTCTTGTGCTTTCTGATCTCGCCACCAGAGATTCAGTTTCACACGATCCTGCCACTTTAAACTGGCCCACGCCTTTACCAACCAGGCCCAACACTTATCCCTGTTGATCAGTCAGGGTGTGCTTTAGGTTTGTACGGCTGAAGCCAGAGTTCCTAGGGTTTGTGGGGGTGTATGCCCCTTTTGGACCTTAGGATTAGGTTTAAATTTTAGGCTAGTGGATATATTTAAACTGGCCGACGCCTTCACCAATCAGACCCAACACTTATTCCTGTTGAAATTACCCCTCTTGACACGGGACACTGTCTATGGGGGTTTAGCAAGGGTCAATCAGGATGTGCTTTGGGTTTGTGGGGCTAAAGCCAGGGTTAATCGGGGAGTGAATAGGGTTTATGGGGGTGTGTACCCCATCTAAACTTTAGTAGGGTTTGTGGGGGTGTGTACCCCATCTAAACTTTAGTAGGGTTTGTGGGGGTGTGTACCCCATCTAAACTTTAGTAGGGTTTGTGGGGGTGTATACCCCATCTAAACTTTAAGATTAGGTTTAAGTTTTAAGCTAGTGAATATATATGTTTGACTAGGAGATATTAGAATACAGAATTTTAAATGACAGTATATGAACTGCTATGGCGAATGAGCTAGTATAATAAAGCCAGGTTAATCTGGACCATGCCTTTCATTATCAAGGTCCGACACCACTTGGTTCAACGAACCGGGTGTGCACTGGGACACATCATCAGTAATGTAACCTCGGATCATCAGGTGTTTCGGGCCTTTAATCACTAGACACCCTACTCGAGGTGGCCCAACAGTGTCAGGCTCAGACACTGCCTGTATTCCTCCCAGGGACCAATAATGAGAGGCATGTAATTCTAAGGGTAATGATATTTTTTTAAAAAAATCACTACCTGGCATCTATATGCCAAGGGTTACATGGAAAATAAAACAATAATATTCTTACCACTAGTTTTGTGTCTTGGGTCAACCATTTTAACTCCAACAAACTGCCTCCAACAACGCTTGACTCCCGCCTGGGAGACCAAATCCACTTACTCCCATCACTCCGGTCTCCCGGGGAGGTCTCTGAAAAATGCTATCCGGTTAAAACGTCCCTGGCCCGGGACTCCATCTCCACTTTTATTGTGTCCTAAAACCTGTCTGACCACTCCAACTGCAGACCCTATCTGTTGCTAGGATACCAAGCAGCCTTACTTATTCAACTCTTAAAGGTACACTGTCCATTTGGGTTTAAATATCTAAGCCTTCTCATTGGCCTCCAGTGGCCTGGAGAATGAAGAGCGTGTCACTGTAAGGTTAGGTTGAGATTATGCGGGCAGTGGGCAAAAAAGCCCCCTCGTGTTTTTTGATCTCGCCACTTGAGATTCAATTTCACGTGACCCTGCCACTTTGAACTGGCCCACGCCTTCATTAACCAGGTCCACCACTTGCCTTTATTGAAACTTGCCCCTCTTAACACAGAATATCCAGTTTATGGGAATTTACTAAATTAGGGTGAAATTATGCGGGCAGTGGGCAATTCAGCCCTCTTGTGCTTTCTGATCTTGCCACTTGAGATTCAGTTTCACACGACCCTGCCACTTCAAAATGACCGACGCCTTCACTAACCAAGTCCAACACTCATCCCTGTTGAAATTTACCCCTCTCAACCCGGAGCACTAGGTCTATGGGGATTTAACAAGGGTCAATCAGGGTGTGCTTTGGGTTTGTGGGGCTAAAACCAGAGTTAATCGGGAAGTGCCTAAAATTTATGGGGATGTGCACCCCATCTGGATTAGGTTTAAATTTTAAACCATACAGGCAGTGGGCAATTCAGCCCTCTTGTGCTTTCTGATCTCGCCACCAGAGATTCAGTTTCACACGATCCTGCCACTTTAAACTGGCCCACGCCTTTACCAACCAGGCCCAACACTTATCCCTGTTGATCAGTCAGGGTGTGCTTTAGGTTTGTACGGCTGAAGCCAGAGTTCCTAGGGTTTGTGGGGGTGTATGCCCCTTTTGGACCTTAGGATTAGGTTTAAATTTTAGGCTAGTGGATATATTTAAACTGGCCGACGCCTTCACCAATCAGACCCAACACTTATTCCTGTTGAAATTACCCCTCTTGACACGGGACACTGTCTATGGGGGTTTAGCAAGGGTCAATCAGGATGTGCTTTGGGTTTGTGGGGCTAAAGCCAGGGTTAATCGGGGAGTGAATAGGGTTTGTGGGGGTGTGTACCCCATCTAAACTTTAGTAGGGTTTGTGGGGGTGTGTACCCCATCTAAACTTTAGTAGGGTTTGTGGGGGTATGTACCCCATCTAAACTTTAAGATTAGGTTTAAGTTTTAAGCTAGTGAATATATATGTTTGACTAGGAGATATTAGAATACAGAATTTTAAATGACGGTATATGAACTGCTATGGCGAATGAGCTAGTATAATAAAGCCAGGTTAATCTAGACCATGCCTCTCATTATCAAGGTCCGACACCACTTGGTTCAACGAACCGGGTGTGCACTGGGACACATCATCAGTAATGTAACCTCGGATCATCAGGTGTTTCGGGCCTTTAATCACTAGACACCCTACTCGAGGTGGCCCAACAGTGTCAGGCTCAGACACTGCCTGTATTCCTCCCAGGGACCAATAATGAGAGGCATGTAATTCTAAGGGTAATGATATTTTTTTTAAAAAATCACTACCTGGCATCTATATGCCAAGGGTTACATGGAAAATAAAACAATAATATTCTTACCACTAGTTTTGTGTCTTGGGTCAACCATTTTAACTCCAACAAACTGCCTCCAACAACGCTTGACTCCCGCCTGGGAGACCAAATCCACTTACTCCCATCACTCCGGTCTCCCGGGGAGGTCTCTGAAAAATGCTATCCGGTTAAAACATCCCTAGCCCGGGACTCCATCTCCACTTTTATTGTGTCCTAAAACCTATCTGACCACTCCAACTGCAGACCCTATCTGTTGCTAGGATACCAAGCAGCCTTACCTATTCAACTCTTAAAGGTACACTGTCCATTTGGGTTTAAATATCTAAGCCTTCTCATTGGCCTCTAGTGGCCTGGAGAATGAAGAGCGTGTCACTGTAAGGTTAGGTTGAGATTACGCGGGCAGTGGGCAAAAAAGCCCCCTCGTGTTTTTTGATCTCGCCACTTGAGATTCAATTTCACGTGACCCTGCCACTTTGAACTGGCCCACGCCTTCATTAACCAGGTCCACCACTTGCCTTTATTGAAACTTGCCCCTCTTAACACAGAATATCCAATTTATGGGAATTTACTAAGTTAGGGTGAAATTATGCGGGCAGTGGGCAATTCAGCCCTCTTGTGCTTTCTGATCTTGCCACTTGAGATTCAGTTTCACACGACCCTGCCACTTCAAAATGACCGACGCCTTCACTAACCAAGTCCAACACTCATCCCTGTTGAAATTTACCCCTCTCGACCCGGAGCACTAAGTCTATGGGGATTTAACAAGGGTCAATCAGGGTGTGCTTTGGGTTTGTGGGGCTAAAACCAGAGTTAATCGGGAAGTGCCTAAAATTTATGGGGATGTGCACCCCATCTGGATTAGGTTTAAATTTTAAACCATACAGGCAGTGGGCAATTCAGCCCTCTTGTGCTTTCTGATCTCGCCACCAGAGATTCAGTTTCACACGATCCTGCCACTTTAAACTGGCCCACGCCTTTACCAACCAGGCCCAACACTTATCCCTGTTGATCAGTCAGGGTGTGCTTTAGGTTTGTACGGCTGAAGCCAGAGTTCCTAGGGTTTGTGGGGGTGTATGCCCCTTTTGGACCTTAGGATTAGGTTTAAATTTTAGGCTAGTGGATATATTTAAACTGGCCGACGCCTTCACCAATCAGACCCAACACTTATTCCTGTTGAAATTACCCCTCTTGACACGGGACACTGTCTATGGGGGTTTAGCAAGGGTCAATCAGGATGTGCTTTGGGTTTGTGGGGCTAAAGCCAGGGTTAATCGGGGAGTGAATAGGGTTTGTGGGGGTGTGTACCCCATCTAAACTTTAGTAGGGTTTGTGGGGGTGTGTACCCCATCTAAACTTTAGTAGGGTTTGTGGGGGTATGTACCCCATCTAAACTTTAAGATTAGGTTTAAGTTTTAAGCTAGTGAATATATATGTTTGACTAGGAGATATTAGAATACAGAATTTTAAATGACGGTATATGAACTGCTATGGCGAATGAGCTAGTATAATAAAGCCAGGTTAATCTAGACCATGCCTCTCATTATCAAGGTCCGACACCACTTGGTTCAACGAACCGGGTGTGCACTGGGACACATCATCAGTAATGTAACCTCGGATCATCAGGTGTTTCGGGCCTTTAATCACTAGACACCCTACTCGAGGTGGCCCAACAGTGTCAGGCTCAGACACTGCCTGTATTCCTCCCAGGGACCAATAATGAGAGGCATGTAATTCTAAGGGTAATGATATTTTTTTAAAAAAATCACTACCTGGCATCTATATGCCAAGGGTTACATGGAAAATAAAACAATAATATTCTTACCACTAGTTTTGTGTCTTGGGTCAACCATTTTAACTCCAACAAACTGCCTCCAACAACGCTTGACTCCCGCCTGGGAGACCAAATCCACTTACTCCCATCACTCCGGTCTCCCGGGGAGGTCTCTGAAAAATGCTATCCGGTTAAAACATCCCTAGCCCGGGACTCCATCTCCACTTTTATTGTGTCCTAAAACCTATCTGACCACTCCAACTGCAGACCCTATCTGTTGCTAGGATACCAAGCAGCCTTACCTATTCAACTCTTAAAGGTACACTGTCCATTTGGGTTTAAATATCTAAGCCTTCTCATTGGCCTCTAGTGGCCTGGAGAATGAAGAGCGTGTCACTGTAAGGTTAGGTTGAGATTACGCGGGCAGTGGGCAAAAAAGCCCCCTCGTGTTTTTTGATCTCGCCACTTGAGATTCAATTTCACGTGACCCTGCCACTTTGAACTGGCCCACGCCTTCATTAACCAGGTCCACCACTTGCCTTTATTGAAACTTGCCCCTCTTAACACAGAATATCCAATTTATGGGAATTTACTAAGTTAGGGTGAAATTATGCGGGCAGTGGGCAATTCAGCCCTCTTGTGCTTTCTGATCTTGCCACTTGAGATTCAGTTTCACACGACCCTGCCACTTCAAAATGACCGACGCCTTCACTAACCAAGTCCAACACTCATCCCTGTTGAAATTTACCCCTCTCGACCCGGAGCACTAAGTCTATGGGGATTTAACAAGGGTCAATCAGGGTGTGCTTTGGGTTTGTGGGGCTAAAACCAGAGTTAATCGGGAAGTGCCTAAAATTTATGGGGATGTGCACCCCATCTGGATTAGGTTTAAATTTTAAACCATACAGGCAGTGGGCAATTCAGCCCTCTTGTGCTTTCTGATCTCGCCACCAGAGATTCAGTTTCACACGATCCTGCCACTTTAAACTGGCCCACGCCTTTACCAACCAGGCCCAACACTTATCCCTGTTGATCAGTCAGGGTGTGCTTTAGGTTTGTACGGCTGAAGCCAGAGTTCCTAGGGTTTGTGGGGGTGTATGCCCCTTTTGGACCTTAGGATTAGGTTTAAATTTTAGGCTAGTGGATATATTTAAACTGGCCGACGCCTTCACCAATCAGACCCAACACTTATTCCTGTTGAAATTACCCCTCTTGACACGGGACACTGTCTATGGGGGTTTAGCAAGGGTCAATCAGGATGTGCTTTGGGTTTGTGGGGCTAAAGCCAGGGTTAATCGGGGAGTGAATAGGGTTTGTGGGGGTGTGTACCCCATCTAAACTTTAGTAGGGTTTGTGGGGGTGTGTACCCCATCTAAACTTTAGTAGGGTTTGTGGGGGTATGTACCCCATCTAAACTTTAAGATTAGGTTTAAGTTTTAAGCTAGTGAATATATATGTTTGACTAGGAGATATTAGAATACAGAATTTTAAATGACGGTATATGAACTGCTATGGCGAATGAGCTAGTATAATAAAGCCAGGTTAATCTAGACCATGCCTCTCATTATCAAGGTCCGACACCACTTGGTTCAACGAACCGGGTGTGCACTGGGACACATCATCAGTAATGTAACCTCGGATCATCAGGTGTTTCGGGCCTTTAATCACTAGACACCCTACTCGAGGTGGCCCAACAGTGTCAGGCTCAGACACTGCCTGTATTCCTCCCAGGGACCAATAATGAGAGGCATGTAATTCTAAGGGTAATGATATTTTTTTAAAAAAATCACTACCTGGCATCTATATGCCAAGGGTTACATGGAAAATAAAACAATAATATTCTTACCACTAGTTTTGTGTCTTGGGTCAACCATTTTAACTCCAACAAACTGCCTCCAACAACGCTTGACTCCCGCCTGGGAGACCAAATCCACTTACTCCCATCACTCCGGTCTCCCGGGGAGGTCTCTGAAAAATGCTATCCGGTTAAAACATCCCTAGCCCGGGACTCCATCTCCACTTTTATTGTGTCCTAAAACCTATCTGACCACTCCAACTGCAGACCCTATCTGTTGCTAGGATACCAAGCAGCCTTACCTATTCAACTCTTAAAGGTACACTGTCCATTTGGGTTTAAATATCTAAGCCTTCTCATTGGCCTCTAGTGGCCTGGAGAATGAAGAGCGTGTCACTGTAAGGTTAGGTTGAGATTACGCGGGCAGTGGGCAAAAAAGCCCCCTCGTGTTTTTTGATCTCGCCACTTGAGATTCAATTTCACGTGACCCTGCCACTTTGAACTGGCCCACGCCTTCATTAACCAGGTCCACCACTTGCCTTTATTGAAACTTGCCCCTCTTAACACAGAATATCCAATTTATGGGAATTTACTAAGTTAGGGTGAAATTATGCGGGCAGTGGGCAATTCAGCCCTCTTGTGCTTTCTGATCTTGCCACTTGAGATTCAGTTTCACACGACCCTGCCACTTCAAAATGACCGACGCCTTCACTAACCAAGTCCAACACTCATCCCTGTTGAAATTTACCCCTCTCGACCCGGAGCACTAAGTCTATGGGGATTTAACAAGGGTCAATCAGGGTGTGCTTTGGGTTTGTGGGGCTAAAACCAGAGTTAATCGGGAAGTGCCTAAAATTTATGGGGATGTGCACCCCATCTGGATTAGGTTTAAATTTTAAACCATACAGGCAGTGGGCAATTCAGCCCTCTTGTGCTTTCTGATCTCGCCACCAGAGATTCAGTTTCACACGATCCTGCCACTTTAAACTGGCCCACGCCTTTACCAACCAGGCCCAACACTTATCCCTGTTGATCAGTCAGGGTGTGCTTTAGGTTTGTACGGCTGAAGCCAGAGTTCCTAGGGTTTGTGGGGGTGTATGCCCCTTTTGGACCTTAGGATTAGGTTTAAATTTTAGGCTAGTGGATATATTTAAACTGGCCGACGCCTTCACCAATCAGACCCAACACTTATTCCTGTTGAAATTACCCCTCTTGACACGGGACACTGTCTATGGGGGTTTAGCAAGGGTCAATCAGGATGTGCTTTGGGTTTGTGGGGCTAAAGCCAGGGTTAATCGGGGAGTGAATAGGGTTTGTGGGGGTGTGTACCCCATCTAAACTTTAGTAGGGTTTGTGGGGGTGTGTACCCCATCTAAACTTTAGTAGGGTTTGTGGGGGTATGTACCCCATCTAAACTTTAAGATTAGGTTTAAGTTTTAAGCTAGTGAATATATATGTTTGACTAGGAGATATTAGAATACAGAATTTTAAATGACGGTATATGAACTGCTATGGCGAATGAGCTAGTATAATAAAGCCAGGTTAATCTAGACCATGCCTCTCATTATCAAGGTCCGACACCACTTGGTTCAACGAACCGGGTGTGCACTGGGACACATCATCAGTAATGTAACCTCGGATCATCAGGTGTTTCGGGCCTTTAATCACTAGACACCCTACTCGAGGTGGCCCAACAGTGTCAGGCTCAGACACTGCCTGTATTCCTCCCAGGGACCAATAATGAGAGGCATGTAATTCTAAGGGTAATGATATTTTTTTAAAAAAATCACTACCTGGCATCTATATGCCAAGGGTTACATGGAAAATAAAACAATAATATTCTTACCACTAGTTTTGTGTCTTGGGTCAACCATTTTAACTCCAACAAACTGCCTCCAACAACGCTTGACTCCCGCCTGGGAGACCAAATCCACTTACTCCCATCACTCCGGTCTCCCGGGGAGGTCTCTGAAAAATGCTATCCGGTTAAAACATCCCTAGCCCGGGACTCCATCTCCACTTTTATTGTGTCCTAAAACCTATCTGACCACTCCAACTGCAGACCCTATCTGTTGCTAGGATACCAAGCAGCCTTACCTATTCAACTCTTAAAGGTACACTGTCCATTTGGGTTTAAATATCTAAGCCTTCTCATTGGCCTCTAGTGGCCTGGAGAATGAAGAGCGTGTCACTGTAAGGTTAGGTTGAGATTACGCGGGCAGTGGGCAAAAAAGCCCCCTCGTGTTTTTTGATCTCGCCACTTGAGATTCAATTTCACGTGACCCTGCCACTTTGAACTGGCCCACGCCTTCATTAACCAGGTCCACCACTTGCCTTTATTGAAACTTGCCCCTCTTAACACAGAATATCCAATTTATGGGAATTTACTAAGTTAGGGTGAAATTATGCGGGCAGTGGGCAATTCAGCCCTCTTGTGCTTTCTGATCTTGCCACTTGAGATTCAGTTTCACACGACCCTGCCACTTCAAAATGACCGACGCCTTCACTAACCAAGTCCAACACTCATCCCTGTTGAAATTTACCCCTCTCGACCCGGAGCACTAAGTCTATGGGGATTTAACAAGGGTCAATCAGGGTGTGCTTTGGGTTTGTGGGGCTAAAACCAGAGTTAATCGGGAAGTGCCTAAAATTTATGGGGATGTGCACCCCATCTGGATTAGGTTTAAATTTTAAACCATACAGGCAGTGGGCAATTCAGCCCTCTTGTGCTTTCTGATCTCGCCACCAGAGATTCAGTTTCACACGATCCTGCCACTTTAAACTGGCCCACGCCTTTACCAACCAGGCCCAACACTTATCCCTGTTGATCAGTCAGGGTGTGCTTTAGGTTTGTACGGCTGAAGCCAGAGTTCCTAGGGTTTGTGGGGGTGTATGCCCCTTTTGGACCTTAGGATTAGGTTTAAATTTTAGGCTAGTGGATATATTTAAACTGGCCGACGCCTTCACCAATCAGACCCAACACTTATTCCTGTTGAAATTACCCCTCTTGACACGGGACACTGTCTATGGGGGTTTAGCAAGGGTCAATCAGGATGTGCTTTGGGTTTGTGGGGCTAAAGCCAGGGTTAATCGGGGAGTGAATAGGGTTTGTGGGGGTGTGTACCCCATCTAAACTTTAGTAGGGTTTGTGGGGGTGTGTACCCCATCTAAACTTTAGTAGGGTTTGTGGGGGTATGTACCCCATCTAAACTTTAAGATTAGGTTTAAGTTTTAAGCTAGTGAATATATATGTTTGACTAGGAGATATTAGAATACAGAATTTTAAATGACGGTATATGAACTGCTATGGCGAATGAGCTAGTATAATAAAGCCAGGTTAATCTAGACCATGCCTCTCATTATCAAGGTCCGACACCACTTGGTTCAACGAACCGGGTGTGCACTGGGACACATCATCAGTAATGTAACCTCGGATCATCAGGTGTTTCGGGCCTTTAATCACTAGACACCCTACTCGAGGTGGCCCAACAGTGTCAGGCTCAGACACTGCCTGTATTCCTCCCAGGGACCAATAATGAGAGGCATGTAATTCTAAGGGTAATGATATTTTTTTAAAAAAATCACTACCTGGCATCTATATGCCAAGGGTTACATGGAAAATAAAACAATAATATTCTTACCACTAGTTTTGTGTCTTGGGTCAACCATTTTAACTCCAACAAACTGCCTCCAACAACGCTTGACTCCCGCCTGGGAGACCAAATCCACTTACTCCCATCACTCCGGTCTCCCGGGGAGGTCTCTGAAAAATGCTATCCGGTTAAAACATCCCTAGCCCGGGACTCCATCTCCACTTTTATTGTGTCCTAAAACCTATCTGACCACTCCAACTGCAGACCCTATCTGTTGCTAGGATACCAAGCAGCCTTACCTATTCAACTCTTAAAGGTACACTGTCCATTTGGGTTTAAATATCTAAGCCTTCTCATTGGCCTCTAGTGGCCTGGAGAATGAAGAGCGTGTCACTGTAAGGTTAGGTTGAGATTACGCGGGCAGTGGGCAAAAAAGCCCCCTCGTGTTTTTTGATCTCGCCACTTGAGATTCAATTTCACGTGACCCTGCCACTTTGAACTGGCCCACGCCTTCATTAACCAGGTCCACCACTTGCCTTTATTGAAACTTGCCCCTCTTAACACAGAATATCCAATTTATGGGAATTTACTAAGTTAGGGTGAAATTATGCGGGCAGTGGGCAATTCAGCCCTCTTGTGCTTTCTGATCTTGCCACTTGAGATTCAGTTTCACACGACCCTGCCACTTCAAAATGACCGACGCCTTCACTAACCAAGTCCAACACTCATCCCTGTTGAAATTTACCCCTCTCGACCCGGAGCACTAAGTCTATGGGGATTTAACAAGGGTCAATCAGGGTGTGCTTTGGGTTTGTGGGGCTAAAACCAGAGTTAATCGGGAAGTGCCTAAAATTTATGGGGATGTGCACCCCATCTGGATTAGGTTTAAATTTTAAACCATACAGGCAGTGGGCAATTCAGCCCTCTTGTGCTTTCTGATCTCGCCACCAGAGATTCAGTTTCACACGATCCTGCCACTTTAAACTGGCCCACGCCTTTACCAACCAGGCCCAACACTTATCCCTGTTGATCAGTCAGGGTGTGCTTTAGGTTTGTACGGCTGAAGCCAGAGTTCCTAGGGTTTGTGGGGGTGTATGCCCCTTTTGGACCTTAGGATTAGGTTTAAATTTTAGGCTAGTGGATATATTTAAACTGGCCGACGCCTTCACCAATCAGACCCAACACTTATTCCTGTTGAAATTACCCCTCTTGACACGGGACACTGTCTATGGGGGTTTAGCAAGGGTCAATCAGGATGTGCTTTGGGTTTGTGGGGCTAAAGCCAGGGTTAATCGGGGAGTGAATAGGGTTTGTGGGGGTGTGTACCCCATCTAAACTTTAGTAGGGTTTGTGGGGGTGTGTACCCCATCTAAACTTTAGTAGGGTTTGTGGGGGTATGTACCCCATCTAAACTTTAAGATTAGGTTTAAGTTTTAAGCTAGTGAATATATATGTTTGACTAGGAGATATTAGAATACAGAATTTTAAATGACGGTATATGAACTGCTATGGCGAATGAGCTAGTATAATAAAGCCAGGTTAATCTAGACCATGCCTCTCATTATCAAGGTCCGACACCACTTGGTTCAACGAACCGGGTGTGCACTGGGACACATCATCAGTAATGTAACCTCGGATCATCAGGTGTTTCGGGCCTTTAATCACTAGACACCCTACTCGAGGTGGCCCAACAGTGTCAGGCTCAGACACTGCCTGTATTCCTCCCAGGGACCAATAATGAGAGGCATGTAATTCTAAGGGTAATGATATTTTTTTAAAAAAATCACTACCTGGCATCTATATGCCAAGGGTTACATGGAAAATAAAACAATAATATTCTTACCACTAGTTTTGTGTCTTGGGTCAACCATTTTAACTCCAACAAACTGCCTCCAACAACGCTTGACTCCCGCCTGGGAGACCAAATCCACTTACTCCCATCACTCCGGTCTCCCGGGGAGGTCTCTGAAAAATGCTATCCGGTTAAAACATCCCTAGCCCGGGACTCCATCTCCACTTTTATTGTGTCCTAAAACCTATCTGACCACTCCAACTGCAGACCCTATCTGTTGCTAGGATACCAAGCAGCCTTACCTATTCAACTCTTAAAGGTACACTGTCCATTTGGGTTTAAATATCTAAGCCTTCTCATTGGCCTCTAGTGGCCTGGAGAATGAAGAGCGTGTCACTGTAAGGTTAGGTTGAGATTACGCGGGCAGTGGGCAAAAAAGCCCCCTCGTGTTTTTTGATCTCGCCACTTGAGATTCAATTTCACGTGACCCTGCCACTTTGAACTGGCCCACGCCTTCATTAACCAGGTCCACCACTTGCCTTTATTGAAACTTGCCCCTCTTAACACAGAATATCCAATTTATGGGAATTTACTAAGTTAGGGTGAAATTATGCGGGCAGTGGGCAATTCAGCCCTCTTGTGCTTTCTGATCTTGCCACTTGAGATTCAGTTTCACACGACCCTGCCACTTCAAAATGACCGACGCCTTCACTAACCAAGTCCAACACTCATCCCTGTTGAAATTTACCCCTCTCGACCCGGAGCACTAAGTCTATGGGGATTTAACAAGGGTCAATCAGGGTGTGCTTTGGGTTTGTGGGGCTAAAACCAGAGTTAATCGGGAAGTGCCTAAAATTTATGGGGATGTGCACCCCATCTGGATTAGGTTTAAATTTTAAACCATACAGGCAGTGGGCAATTCAGCCCTCTTGTGCTTTCTGATCTCGCCACCAGAGATTCAGTTTCACACGATCCTGCCACTTTAAACTGGCCCACGCCTTTACCAACCAGGCCCAACACTTATCCCTGTTGATCAGTCAGGGTGTGCTTTAGGTTTGTACGGCTGAAGCCAGAGTTCCTAGGGTTTGTGGGGGTGTATGCCCCTTTTGGACCTTAGGATTAGGTTTAAATTTTAGGCTAGTGGATATATTTAAACTGGCCGACGCCTTCACCAATCAGACCCAACACTTATTCCTGTTGAAATTACCCCTCTTGACACGGGACACTGTCTATGGGGGTTTAGCAAGGGTCAATCAGGATGTGCTTTGGGTTTGTGGGGCTAAAGCCAGGGTTAATCGGGGAGTGAATAGGGTTTGTGGGGGTGTGTACCCCATCTAAACTTTAGTAGGGTTTGTGGGGGTGTGTACCCCATCTAAACTTTAGTAGGGTTTGTGGGGGTATGTACCCCATCTAAACTTTAAGATTAGGTTTAAGTTTTAAGCTAGTGAATATATATGTTTGACTAGGAGATATTAGAATACAGAATTTTAAATGACGGTATATGAACTGCTATGGCGAATGAGCTAGTATAATAAAGCCAGGTTAATCTAGACCATGCCTCTCATTATCAAGGTCCGACACCACTTGGTTCAACGAACCGGGTGTGCACTGGGACACATCATCAGTAATGTAACCTCGGATCATCAGGTGTTTCGGGCCTTTAATCACTAGACACCCTACTCGAGGTGGCCCAACAGTGTCAGGCTCAGACACTGCCTGTATTCCTCCCAGGGACCAATAATGAGAGGCATGTAATTCTAAGGGTAATGATATTTTTTTAAAAAAATCACTACCTGGCATCTATATGCCAAGGGTTACATGGAAAATAAAACAATAATATTCTTACCACTAGTTTTGTGTCTTGGGTCAACCATTTTAACTCCAACAAACTGCCTCCAACAACGCTTGACTCCCGCCTGGGAGACCAAATCCACTTACTCCCATCACTCCGGTCTCCCGGGGAGGTCTCTGAAAAATGCTATCCGGTTAAAACATCCCTAGCCCGGGACTCCATCTCCACTTTTATTGTGTCCTAAAACCTATCTGACCACTCCAACTGCAGACCCTATCTGTTGCTAGGATACCAAGCAGCCTTACCTATTCAACTCTTAAAGGTACACTGTCCATTTGGGTTTAAATATCTAAGCCTTCTCATTGGCCTCTAGTGGCCTGGAGAATGAAGAGCGTGTCACTGTAAGGTTAGGTTGAGATTACGCGGGCAGTGGGCAAAAAAGCCCCCTCGTGTTTTTTGATCTCGCCACTTGAGATTCAATTTCACGTGACCCTGCCACTTTGAACTGGCCCACGCCTTCATTAACCAGGTCCACCACTTGCCTTTATTGAAACTTGCCCCTCTTAACACAGAATATCCAATTTATGGGAATTTACTAAGTTAGGGTGAAATTATGCGGGCAGTGGGCAATTCAGCCCTCTTGTGCTTTCTGATCTTGCCACTTGAGATTCAGTTTCACACGACCCTGCCACTTCAAAATGACCGACGCCTTCACTAACCAAGTCCAACACTCATCCCTGTTGAAATTTACCCCTCTCGACCCGGAGCACTAAGTCTATGGGGATTTAACAAGGGTCAATCAGGGTGTGCTTTGGGTTTGTGGGGCTAAAACCAGAGTTAATCGGGAAGTGCCTAAAATTTATGGGGATGTGCACCCCATCTGGATTAGGTTTAAATTTTAAACCATACAGGCAGTGGGCAATTCAGCCCTCTTGTGCTTTCTGATCTCGCCACCAGAGATTCAGTTTCACACGATCCTGCCACTTTAAACTGGCCCACGCCTTTACCAACCAGGCCCAACACTTATCCCTGTTGATCAGTCAGGGTGTGCTTTAGGTTTGTACGGCTGAAGCCAGAGTTCCTAGGGTTTGTGGGGGTGTATGCCCCTTTTGGACCTTAGGATTAGGTTTAAATTTTAGGCTAGTGGATATATTTAAACTGGCCGACGCCTTCACCAATCAGACCCAACACTTATTCCTGTTGAAATTACCCCTCTTGACACGGGACACTGTCTATGGGGGTTTAGCAAGGGTCAATCAGGATGTGCTTTGGGTTTGTGGGGCTAAAGCCAGGGTTAATCGGGGAGTGAATAGGGTTTGTGGGGGTGTGTACCCCATCTAAACTTTAGTAGGGTTTGTGGGGGTGTGTACCCCATCTAAACTTTAGTAGGGTTTGTGGGGGTATGTACCCCATCTAAACTTTAAGATTAGGTTTAAGTTTTAAGCTAGTGAATATATATGTTTGACTAGGAGATATTAGAATACAGAATTTTAAATGACGGTATATGAACTGCTATGGCGAATGAGCTAGTATAATAAAGCCAGGTTAATCTAGACCATGCCTCTCATTATCAAGGTCCGACACCACTTGGTTCAACGAACCGGGTGTGCACTGGGACACATCATCAGTAATGTAACCTCGGATCATCAGGTGTTTCGGGCCTTTAATCACTAGACACCCTACTCGAGGTGGCCCAACAGTGTCAGGCTCAGACACTGCCTGTATTCCTCCCAGGGACCAATAATGAGAGGCATGTAATTCTAAGGGTAATGATATTTTTTTAAAAAAATCACTACCTGGCATCTATATGCCAAGGGTTACATGGAAAATAAAACAATAATATTCTTACCACTAGTTTTGTGTCTTGGGTCAACCATTTTAACTCCAACAAACTGCCTCCAACAACGCTTGACTCCCGCCTGGGAGACCAAATCCACTTACTCCCATCACTCCGGTCTCCCGGGGAGGTCTCTGAAAAATGCTATCCGGTTAAAACATCCCTAGCCCGGGACTCCATCTCCACTTTTATTGTGTCCTAAAACCTATCTGACCACTCCAACTGCAGACCCTATCTGTTGCTAGGATACCAAGCAGCCTTACCTATTCAACTCTTAAAGGTACACTGTCCATTTGGGTTTAAATATCTAAGCCTTCTCATTGGCCTCTAGTGGCCTGGAGAATGAAGAGCGTGTCACTGTAAGGTTAGGTTGAGATTACGCGGGCAGTGGGCAAAAAAGCCCCCTCGTGTTTTTTGATCTCGCCACTTGAGATTCAATTTCACGTGACCCTGCCACTTTGAACTGGCCCACGCCTTCATTAACCAGGTCCACCACTTGCCTTTATTGAAACTTGCCCCTCTTAACACAGAATATCCAATTTATGGGAATTTACTAAGTTAGGGTGAAATTATGCGGGCAGTGGGCAATTCAGCCCTCTTGTGCTTTCTGATCTTGCCACTTGAGATTCAGTTTCACACGACCCTGCCACTTCAAAATGACCGACGCCTTCACTAACCAAGTCCAACACTCATCCCTGTTGAAATTTACCCCTCTCGACCCGGAGCACTAAGTCTATGGGGATTTAACAAGGGTCAATCAGGGTGTGCTTTGGGTTTGTGGGGCTAAAACCAGAGTTAATCGGGAAGTGCCTAAAATTTATGGGGATGTGCACCCCATCTGGATTAGGTTTAAATTTTAAACCATACAGGCAGTGGGCAATTCAGCCCTCTTGTGCTTTCTGATCTCGCCACCAGAGATTCAGTTTCACACGATCCTGCCACTTTAAACTGGCCCACGCCTTTACCAACCAGGCCCAACACTTATCCCTGTTGATCAGTCAGGGTGTGCTTTAGGTTTGTACGGCTGAAGCCAGAGTTCCTAGGGTTTGTGGGGGTGTATGCCCCTTTTGGACCTTAGGATTAGGTTTAAATTTTAGGCTAGTGGATATATTTAAACTGGCCGACGCCTTCACCAATCAGACCCAACACTTATTCCTGTTGAAATTACCCCTCTTGACACGGGACACTGTCTATGGGGGTTTAGCAAGGGTCAATCAGGATGTGCTTTGGGTTTGTGGGGCTAAAGCCAGGGTTAATCGGGGAGTGAATAGGGTTTGTGGGGGTGTGTACCCCATCTAAACTTTAGTAGGGTTTGTGGGGGTGTGTACCCCATCTAAACTTTAGTAGGGTTTGTGGGGGTATGTACCCCATCTAAACTTTAAGATTAGGTTTAAGTTTTAAGCTAGTGAATATATATGTTTGACTAGGAGATATTAGAATACAGAATTTTAAATGACGGTATATGAACTGCTATGGCGAATGAGCTAGTATAATAAAGCCAGGTTAATCTAGACCATGCCTCTCATTATCAAGGTCCGACACCACTTGGTTCAACGAACCGGGTGTGCACTGGGACACATCATCAGTAATGTAACCTCGGATCATCAGGTGTTTCGGGCCTTTAATCACTAGACACCCTACTCGAGGTGGCCCAACAGTGTCAGGCTCAGACACTGCCTGTATTCCTCCCAGGGACCAATAATGAGAGGCATGTAATTCTAAGGGTAATGATATTTTTTTTAAAAAATCACTACCTGGCATCTATATGCCAAGGGTTACATGGAAAATAAAACAATAATATTCTTACCACTAGTTTTGTGTCTTGGGTCAACCATTTTAACTCCAACAAACTGCCTCCAACAACGCTTGACTCCCGCCTGGGAGACCAAATCCACTTACTCCCATCACTCCGGTCTCCCGGGGAGGTCTCTGAAAAATGCTATCCGGTTAAAACATCCCTAGCCCGGGACTCCATCTCCACTTTTATTGTGTCCTAAAACCTATCTGACCACTCCAACTGCAGACCCTATCTGTTGCTAGGATACCAAGCAGCCTTACCTATTCAACTCTTAAAGGTACACTGTCCATTTGGGTTTAAATATCTAAGCCTTCTCATTGGCCTCTAGTGGCCTGGAGAATGAAGAGCGTGTCACTGTAAGGTTAGGTTGAGATTACGCGGGCAGTGGGCAAAAAAGCCCCCTCGTGTTTTTTGATCTCGCCACTTGAGATTCAATTTCACGTGACCCTGCCACTTTGAACTGGCCCACGCCTTCATTAACCAGGTCCACCACTTGCCTTTATTGAAACTTGCCCCTCTTAACACAGAATATCCAATTTATGGGAATTTACTAAGTTAGGGTGAAATTATGCGGGCAGTGGGCAATTCAGCCCTCTTGTGCTTTCTGATCTTGCCACTTGAGATTCAGTTTCACACGACCCTGCCACTTCAAAATGACCGACGCCTTCACTAACCAAGTCCAACACTCATCCCTGTTGAAATTTACCCCTCTCGACCCGGAGCACTAAGTCTATGGGGATTTAACAAGGGTCAATCAGGGTGTGCTTTGGGTTTGTGGGGCTAAAACCAGAGTTAATCGGGAAGTGCCTAAAATTTATGGGGATGTGCACCCCATCTGGATTAGGTTTAAATTTTAAACCATACAGGCAGTGGGCAATTCAGCCCTCTTGTGCTTTCTGATCTCGCCACCAGAGATTCAGTTTCACACGATCCTGCCACTTTAAACTGGCCCACGCCTTTACCAACCAGGCCCAACACTTATCCCTGTTGATCAGTCAGGGTGTGCTTTAGGTTTGTACGGCTGAAGCCAGAGTTCCTAGGGTTTGTGGGGGTGTATGCCCCTTTTGGACCTTAGGATTAGGTTTAAATTTTAGGCTAGTGGATATATTTAAACTGGCCGACGCCTTCACCAATCAGACCCAACACTTATTCCTGTTGAAATTACCCCTCTTGACACGGGACACTGTCTATGGGGGTTTAGCAAGGGTCAATCAGGATGTGCTTTGGGTTTGTGGGGCTAAAGCCAGGGTTAATCGGGGAGTGAATAGGGTTTGTGGGGGTGTGTACCCCATCTAAACTTTAGTAGGGTTTGTGGGGGTGTGTACCCCATCTAAACTTTAGTAGGGTTTGTGGGGGTATGTACCCCATCTAAACTTTAAGATTAGGTTTAAGTTTTAAGCTAGTGAATATATATGTTTGACTAGGAGATATTAGAATACAGAATTTTAAATGACGGTATATGAACTGCTATGGCGAATGAGCTAGTATAATAAAGCCAGGTTAATCTAGACCATGCCTCTCATTATCAAGGTCCGACACCACTTGGTTCAACGAACCGGGTGTGCACTGGGACACATCATCAGTAATGTAACCTCGGATCATCAGGTGTTTCGGGCCTTTAATCACTAGACACCCTACTCGAGGTGGCCCAACAGTGTCAGGCTCAGACACTGCCTGTATTCCTCCCAGGGACCAATAATGAGAGGCATGTAATTCTAAGGGTAATGATATTTTTTTAAAAAAATCACTACCTGGCATCTATATGCCAAGGGTTACATGGAAAATAAAACAATAATATTCTTACCACTAGTTTTGTGTCTTGGGTCAACCATTTTAACTCCAACAAACTGCCTCCAACAACGCTTGACTCCCGCCTGGGAGACCAAATCCACTTACTCCCATCACTCCGGTCTCCCGGGGAGGTCTCTGAAAAATGCTATCCGGTTAAAACATCCCTAGCCCGGGACTCCATCTCCACTTTTATTGTGTCCTAAAACCTATCTGACCACTCCAACTGCAGACCCTATCTGTTGCTAGGATACCAAGCAGCCTTACCTATTCAACTCTTAAAGGTACACTGTCCATTTGGGTTTAAATATCTAAGCCTTCTCATTGGCCTCTAGTGGCCTGGAGAATGAAGAGCGTGTCACTGTAAGGTTAGGTTGAGATTACGCGGGCAGTGGGCAAAAAAGCCCCCTCGTGTTTTTTGATCTCGCCACTTGAGATTCAATTTCACGTGACCCTGCCACTTTGAACTGGCCCACGCCTTCATTAACCAGGTCCACCACTTGCCTTTATTGAAACTTGCCCCTCTTAACACAGAATATCCAATTTATGGGAATTTACTAAGTTAGGGTGAAATTATGCGGGCAGTGGGCAATTCAGCCCTCTTGTGCTTTCTGATCTTGCCACTTGAGATTCAGTTTCACACGATCCTGCCACTTTAAACTGGCCCACGCCTTTACCAACCAGGCCCAACACTTATCCCTGTTGATCAGTCAGGGTGTGCTTTAGGTTTGTACGGCTGAAGCCAGAGTTCCTAGGGTTTGTGGGGGTGTATGCCCCTTTTGGACCTTAGGATTAGGTTTAAATTTTAGGCTAGTGGATATATTTAAACTGGCCGACGCCTTCACCAATCAGACCCAACACTTATTCCTGTTGAAATTACCCCTCTTGACACGGGACACTGTCTATGGGGGTTTAGCAAGGGTCAATCAGGATGTGCTTTGGGTTTGTGGGGCTAAAGCCAGGGTTAATCGGGGAGTGAATAGGGTTTGTGGGGGTGTGTACCCCATCTAAACTTTAGTAGGGTTTGTGGGGGTGTGTACCCCATCTAAACTTTAGTAGGGTTTGTGGGGGTATGTACCCCATCTAAACTTTAAGATTAGGTTTAAGTTTTAAGCTAGTGAATATATATGTTTGACTAGGAGATATTAGAATACAGAATTTTAAATGACGGTATATGAACTGCTATGGCGAATGAGCTAGTATAATAAAGCCAGGTTAATCTAGACCATGCCTCTCATTATCAAGGTCCGACACCACTTGGTTCAACGAACCGGGTGTGCACTGGGACACATCATCAGTAATGTAACCTCGGATCATCAGGTGTTTCGGGCCTTTAATCACTAGACACCCTACTCGAGGTGGCCCAACAGTGTCAGGCTCAGACACTGCCTGTATTCCTCCCAGGGACCAATAATGAGAGGCATGTAATTCTAAGGGTAATGATATTTTTTTAAAAAAATCACTACCTGGCATCTATATGCCAAGGGTTACATGGAAAATAAAACAATAATATTCTTACCACTAGTTTTGTGTCTTGGGTCAACCATTTTAACTCCAACAAACTGCCTCCAACAACGCTTGACTCCCGCCTGGGAGACCAAATCCACTTACTCCCATCACTCCGGTCTCCCGGGGAGGTCTCTGAAAAATGCTATCCGGTTAAAACATCCCTAGCCCGGGACTCCATCTCCACTTTTATTGTGTCCTAAAACCTATCTGACCACTCCAACTGCAGACCCTATCTGTTGCTAGGATACCAAGCAGCCTTACCTATTCAACTCTTAAAGGTACACTGTCCATTTGGGTTTAAATATCTAAGCCTTCTCATTGGCCTCTAGTGGCCTGGAGAATGAAGAGCGTGTCACTGTAAGGTTAGGTTGAGATTACGCGGGCAGTGGGCAAAAAAGCCCCCTCGTGTTTTTTGATCTCGCCACTTGAGATTCAATTTCACGTGACCCTGCCACTTTGAACTGGCCCACGCCTTCATTAACCAGGTCCACCACTTGCCTTTATTGAAACTTGCCCCTCTTAACACAGAATATCCAATTTATGGGAATTTACTAAGTTAGGGTGAAATTATGCGGGCAGTGGGCAATTCAGCCCTCTTGTGCTTTCTGATCTTGCCACTTGAGATTCAGTTTCACACGACCCTGCCACTTCAAAATGACCGACGCCTTCACTAACCAAGTCCAACACTCATCCCTGTTGAAATTTACCCCTCTCGACCCGGAGCACTAAGTCTATGGGGATTTAACAAGGGTCAATCAGGGTGTGCTTTGGGTTTGTGGGGCTAAAACCAGAGTTAATCGGGAAGTGCCTAAAATTTATGGGGATGTGCACCCCATCTGGATTAGGTTTAAATTTTAAACCATACAGGCAGTGGGCAATTCAGCCCTCTTGTGCTTTCTGATCTCGCCACCAGAGATTCAGTTTCACACGATCCTGCCACTTTAAACTGGCCCACGCCTTTACCAACCAGGCCCAACACTTATCCCTGTTGATCAGTCAGGGTGTGCTTTAGGTTTGTACGGCTGAAGCCAGAGTTCCTAGGGTTTGTGGGGGTGTATGCCCCTTTTGGACCTTAGGATTAGGTTTAAATTTTAGGCTAGTGGATATATTTAAACTGGCCGACGCCTTCACCAATCAGACCCAACACTTATTCCTGTTGAAATTACCCCTCTTGACACGGGACACTGTCTATGGGGGTTTAGCAAGGGTCAATCAGGATGTGCTTTGGGTTTGTGGGGCTAAAGCCAGGGTTAATCGGGGAGTGAATAGGGTTTGTGGGGGTGTGTACCCCATCTAAACTTTAGTAGGGTTTGTGGGGGTGTGTACCCCATCTAAACTTTAGTAGGGTTTGTGGGGGTATGTACCCCATCTAAACTTTAAGATTAGGTTTAAGTTTTAAGCTAGTGAATATATATGTTTGACTAGGAGATATTAGAATACAGAATTTTAAATGACGGTATATGAACTGCTATGGCGAATGAGCTAGTATAATAAAGCCAGGTTAATCTAGACCATGCCTCTCATTATCAAGGTCCGACACCACTTGGTTCAACGAACCGGGTGTGCACTGGGACACATCATCAGTAATGTAACCTCGGATCATCAGGTGTTTCGGGCCTTTAATCACTAGACACCCTACTCGAGGTGGCCCAACAGTGTCAGGCTCAGACACTGCCTGTATTCCTCCCAGGGACCAATAATGAGAGGCATGTAATTCTAAGGGTAATGATATTTTTTTAAAAAAATCACTACCTGGCATCTATATGCCAAGGGTTACATGGAAAATAAAACAATAATATTCTTACCACTAGTTTTGTGTCTTGGGTCAACCATTTTAACTCCAACAAACTGCCTCCAACAACGCTTGACTCCCGCCTGGGAGACCAAATCCACTTACTCCCATCACTCCGGTCTCCCGGGGAGGTCTCTGAAAAATGCTATCCGGTTAAAACATCCCTAGCCCGGGACTCCATCTCCACTTTTATTGTGTCCTAAAACCTATCTGACCACTCCAACTGCAGACCCTATCTGTTGCTAGGATACCAAGCAGCCTTACCTATTCAACTCTTAAAGGTACACTGTCCATTTGGGTTTAAATATCTAAGCCTTCTCATTGGCCTCTAGTGGCCTGGAGAATGAAGAGCGTGTCACTGTAAGGTTAGGTTGAGATTACGCGGGCAGTGGGCAAAAAAGCCCCCTCGTGTTTTTTGATCTCGCCACTTGAGATTCAATTTCACGTGACCCTGCCACTTTGAACTGGCCCACGCCTTCATTAACCAGGTCCACCACTTGCCTTTATTGAAACTTGCCCCTCTTAACACAGAATATCCAATTTATGGGAATTTACTAAGTTAGGGTGAAATTATGCGGGCAGTGGGCAATTCAGCCCTCTTGTGCTTTCTGATCTTGCCACTTGAGATTCAGTTTCACACGACCCTGCCACTTCAAAATGACCGACGCCTTCACTAACCAAGTCCAACACTCATCCCTGTTGAAATTTACCCCTCTCGACCCGGAGCACTAAGTCTATGGGGATTTAACAAGGGTCAATCAGGGTGTGCTTTGGGTTTGTGGGGCTAAAACCAGAGTTAATCGGGAAGTGCCTAAAATTTATGGGGATGTGCACCCCATCTGGATTAGGTTTAAATTTTAAACCATACAGGCAGTGGGCAATTCAGCCCTCTTGTGCTTTCTGATCTCGCCACCAGAGATTCAGTTTCACACGATCCTGCCACTTTAAACTGGCCCACGCCTTTACCAACCAGGCCCAACACTTATCCCTGTTGATCAGTCAGGGTGTGCTTTAGGTTTGTACGGCTGAAGCCAGAGTTCCTAGGGTTTGTGGGGGTGTATGCCCCTTTTGGACCTTAGGATTAGGTTTAAATTTTAGGCTAGTGGATATATTTAAACTGGCCGACGCCTTCACCAATCAGACCCAACACTTATTCCTGTTGAAATTACCCCTCTTGACACGGGACACTGTCTATGGGGGTTTAGCAAGGGTCAATCAGGATGTGCTTTGGGTTTGTGGGGCTAAAGCCAGGGTTAATCGGGGAGTGAATAGGGTTTGTGGGGGTGTGTACCCCATCTAAACTTTAGTAGGGTTTGTGGGGGTGTGTACCCCATCTAAACTTTAGTAGGGTTTGTGGGGGTATGTACCCCATCTAAACTTTAAGATTAGGTTTAAGTTTTAAGCTAGTGAATATATATGTTTGACTAGGAGATATTAGAATACAGAATTTTAAATGACGGTATATGAACTGCTATGGCGAATGAGCTAGTATAATAAAGCCAGGTTAATCTAGACCATGCCTCTCATTATCAAGGTCCGACACCACTTGGTTCAACGAACCGGGTGTGCACTGGGACACATCATCAGTAATGTAACCTCGGATCATCAGGTGTTTCGGGCCTTTAATCACTAGACACCCTACTCGAGGTGGCCCAACAGTGTCAGGCTCAGACACTGCCTGTATTCCTCCCAGGGACCAATAATGAGAGGCATGTAATTCTAAGGGTAATGATATTTTTTTAAAAAAATCACTACCTGGCATCTATATGCCAAGGGTTACATGGAAAATAAAACAATAATATTCTTACCACTAGTTTTGTGTCTTGGGTCAACCATTTTAACTCCAACAAACTGCCTCCAACAACGCTTGACTCCCGCCTGGGAGACCAAATCCACTTACTCCCATCACTCCGGTCTCCCGGGGAGGTCTCTGAAAAATGCTATCCGGTTAAAACATCCCTAGCCCGGGACTCCATCTCCACTTTTATTGTGTCCTAAAACCTATCTGACCACTCCAACTGCAGACCCTATCTGTTGCTAGGATACCAAGCAGCCTTACCTATTCAACTCTTAAAGGTACACTGTCCATTTGGGTTTAAATATCTAAGCCTTCTCATTGGCCTCTAGTGGCCTGGAGAATGAAGAGCGTGTCACTGTAAGGTTAGGTTGAGATTACGCGGGCAGTGGGCAAAAAAGCCCCCTCGTGTTTTTTGATCTCGCCACTTGAGATTCAATTTCACGTGACCCTGCCACTTTGAACTGGCCCACGCCTTCATTAACCAGGTCCACCACTTGCCTTTATTGAAACTTGCCCCTCTTAACACAGAATATCCAATTTATGGGAATTTACTAAGTTAGGGTGAAATTATGCGGGCAGTGGGCAATTCAGCCCTCTTGTGCTTTCTGATCTTGCCACTTGAGATTCAGTTTCACACGACCCTGCCACTTCAAAATGACCGACGCCTTCACTAACCAAGTCCAACACTCATCCCTGTTGAAATTTACCCCTCTCGACCCGGAGCACTAAGTCTATGGGGATTTAACAAGGGTCAATCAGGGTGTGCTTTGGGTTTGTGGGGCTAAAACCAGAGTTAATCGGGAAGTGCCTAAAATTTATGGGGATGTGCACCCCATCTGGATTAGGTTTAAATTTTAAACCATACAGGCAGTGGGCAATTCAGCCCTCTTGTGCTTTCTGATCTCGCCACCAGAGATTCAGTTTCACACGATCCTGCCACTTTAAACTGGCCCACGCCTTTACCAACCAGGCCCAACACTTATCCCTGTTGATCAGTCAGGGTGTGCTTTAGGTTTGTACGGCTGAAGCCAGAGTTCCTAGGGTTTGTGGGGGTGTATGCCCCTTTTGGACCTTAGGATTAGGTTTAAATTTTAGGCTAGTGGATATATTTAAACTGGCCGACGCCTTCACCAATCAGACCCAACACTTATTCCTGTTGAAATTACCCCTCTTGACACGGGACACTGTCTATGGGGGTTTAGCAAGGGTCAATCAGGATGTGCTTTGGGTTTGTGGGGCTAAAGCCAGGGTTAATCGGGGAGTGAATAGGGTTTGTGGGGGTGTGTACCCCATCTAAACTTTAGTAGGGTTTGTGGGGGTGTGTACCCCATCTAAACTTTAGTAGGGTTTGTGGGGGTATGTACCCCATCTAAACTTTAAGATTAGGTTTAAGTTTTAAGCTAGTGAATATATATGTTTGACTAGGAGATATTAGAATACAGAATTTTAAATGACGGTATATGAACTGCTATGGCGAATGAGCTAGTATAATAAAGCCAGGTTAATCTAGACCATGCCTCTCATTATCAAGGTCCGACACCACTTGGTTCAACGAACCGGGTGTGCACTGGGACACATCATCAGTAATGTAACCTCGGATCATCAGGTGTTTCGGGCCTTTAATCACTAGACACCCTACTCGAGGTGGCCCAACAGTGTCAGGCTCAGACACTGCCTGTATTCCTCCCAGGGACCAATAATGAGAGGCATGTAATTCTAAGGGTAATGATATTTTTTTAAAAAAATCACTACCTGGCATCTATATGCCAAGGGTTACATGGAAAATAAAACAATAATATTCTTACCACTAGTTTTGTGTCTTGGGTCAACCATTTTAACTCCAACAAACTGCCTCCAACAACGCTTGACTCCCGCCTGGGAGACCAAATCCACTTACTCCCATCACTCCGGTCTCCCGGGGAGGTCTCTGAAAAATGCTATCCGGTTAAAACATCCCTAGCCCGGGACTCCATCTCCACTTTTATTGTGTCCTAAAACCTATCTGACCACTCCAACTGCAGACCCTATCTGTTGCTAGGATACCAAGCAGCCTTACCTATTCAACTCTTAAAGGTACACTGTCCATTTGGGTTTAAATATCTAAGCCTTCTCATTGGCCTCTAGTGGCCTGGAGAATGAAGAGCGTGTCACTGTAAGGTTAGGTTGAGATTACGCGGGCAGTGGGCAAAAAAGCCCCCTCGTGTTTTTTGATCTCGCCACTTGAGATTCAATTTCACGTGACCCTGCCACTTTGAACTGGCCCACGCCTTCATTAACCAGGTCCACCACTTGCCTTTATTGAAACTTGCCCCTCTTAACACAGAATATCCAATTTATGGGAATTTACTAAGTTAGGGTGAAATTATGCGGGCAGTGGGCAATTCAGCCCTCTTGTGCTTTCTGATCTTGCCACTTGAGATTCAGTTTCACACGACCCTGCCACTTCAAAATGACCGACGCCTTCACTAACCAAGTCCAACACTCATCCCTGTTGAAATTTACCCCTCTCGACCCGGAGCACTAAGTCTATGGGGATTTAACAAGGGTCAATCAGGGTGTGCTTTGGGTTTGTGGGGCTAAAACCAGAGTTAATCGGGAAGTGCCTAAAATTTATGGGGATGTGCACCCCATCTGGATTAGGTTTAAATTTTAAACCATACAGGCAGTGGGCAATTCAGCCCTCTTGTGCTTTCTGATCTCGCCACCAGAGATTCAGTTTCACACGATCCTGCCACTTTAAACTGGCCCACGCCTTTACCAACCAGGCCCAACACTTATCCCTGTTGATCAGTCAGGGTGTGCTTTAGGTTTGTACGGCTGAAGCCAGAGTTCCTAGGGTTTGTGGGGGTGTATGCCCCTTTTGGACCTTAGGATTAGGTTTAAATTTTAGGCTAGTGGATATATTTAAACTGGCCGACGCCTTCACCAATCAGACCCAACACTTATTCCTGTTGAAATTACCCCTCTTGACACGGGACACTGTCTATGGGGGTTTAGCAAGGGTCAATCAGGATGTGCTTTGGGTTTGTGGGGCTAAAGCCAGGGTTAATCGGGGAGTGAATAGGGTTTGTGGGGGTGTGTACCCCATCTAAACTTTAGTAGGGTTTGTGGGGGTGTGTACCCCATCTAAACTTTAGTAGGGTTTGTGGGGGTATGTACCCCATCTAAACTTTAAGATTAGGTTTAAGTTTTAAGCTAGTGAATATATATGTTTGACTAGGAGATATTAGAATACAGAATTTTAAATGACGGTATATGAACTGCTATGGCGAATGAGCTAGTATAATAAAGCCAGGTTAATCTAGACCATGCCTCTCATTATCAAGGTCCGACACCACTTGGTTCAACGAACCGGGTGTGCACTGGGACACATCATCAGTAATGTAACCTCGGATCATCAGGTGTTTCGGGCCTTTAATCACTAGACACCCTACTCGAGGTGGCCCAACAGTGTCAGGCTCAGACACTGCCTGTATTCCTCCCAGGGACCAATAATGAGAGGCATGTAATTCTAAGGGTAATGATATTTTTTTAAAAAAATCACTACCTGGCATCTATATGCCAAGGGTTACATGGAAAATAAAACAATAATATTCTTACCACTAGTTTTGTGTCTTGGGTCAACCATTTTAACTCCAACAAACTGCCTCCAACAACGCTTGACTCCCGCCTGGGAGACCAAATCCACTTACTCCCATCACTCCGGTCTCCCGGGGAGGTCTCTGAAAAATGCTATCCGGTTAAAACATCCCTAGCCCGGGACTCCATCTCCACTTTTATTGTGTCCTAAAACCTATCTGACCACTCCAACTGCAGACCCTATCTGTTGCTAGGATACCAAGCAGCCTTACCTATTCAACTCTTAAAGGTACACTGTCCATTTGGGTTTAAATATCTAAGCCTTCTCATTGGCCTCTAGTGGCCTGGAGAATGAAGAGCGTGTCACTGTAAGGTTAGGTTGAGATTACGCGGGCAGTGGGCAAAAAAGCCCCCTCGTGTTTTTTGATCTCGCCACTTGAGATTCAATTTCACGTGACCCTGCCACTTTGAACTGGCCCACGCCTTCATTAACCAGGTCCACCACTTGCCTTTATTGAAACTTGCCCCTCTTAACACAGAATATCCAATTTATGGGAATTTACTAAGTTAGGGTGAAATTATGCGGGCAGTGGGCAATTCAGCCCTCTTGTGCTTTCTGATCTTGCCACTTGAGATTCAGTTTCACACGACCCTGCCACTTCAAAATGACCGACGCCTTCACTAACCAAGTCCAACACTCATCCCTGTTGAAATTTACCCCTCTCGACCCGGAGCACTAAGTCTATGGGGATTTAACAAGGGTCAATCAGGGTGTGCTTTGGGTTTGTGGGGCTAAAACCAGAGTTAATCGGGAAGTGCCTAAAATTTATGGGGATGTGCACCCCATCTGGATTAGGTTTAAATTTTAAACCATACAGGCAGTGGGCAATTCAGCCCTCTTGTGCTTTCTGATCTCGCCACCAGAGATTCAGTTTCACACGATCCTGCCACTTTAAACTGGCCCACGCCTTTACCAACCAGGCCCAACACTTATCCCTGTTGATCAGTCAGGGTGTGCTTTAGGTTTGTACGGCTGAAGCCAGAGTTCCTAGGGTTTGTGGGGGTGTATGCCCCTTTTGGACCTTAGGATTAGGTTTAAATTTTAGGCTAGTGGATATATTTAAACTGGCCGACGCCTTCACCAATCAGACCCAACACTTATTCCTGTTGAAATTACCCCTCTTGACACGGGACACTGTCTATGGGGGTTTAGCAAGGGTCAATCAGGATGTGCTTTGGGTTTGTGGGGCTAAAGCCAGGGTTAATCGGGGAGTGAATAGGGTTTGTGGGGGTGTGTACCCCATCTAAACTTTAGTAGGGTTTGTGGGGGTGTGTACCCCATCTAAACTTTAGTAGGGTTTGTGGGGGTATGTACCCCATCTAAACTTTAAGATTAGGTTTAAGTTTTAAGCTAGTGAATATATATGTTTGACTAGGAGATATTAGAATACAGAATTTTAAATGACGGTATATGAACTGCTATGGCGAATGAGCTAGTATAATAAAGCCAGGTTAATCTAGACCATGCCTCTCATTATCAAGGTCCGACACCACTTGGTTCAACGAACCGGGTGTGCACTGGGACACATCATCAGTAATGTAACCTCGGATCATCAGGTGTTTCGGGCCTTTAATCACTAGACACCCTACTCGAGGTGGCCCAACAGTGTCAGGCTCAGACACTGCCTGTATTCCTCCCAGGGACCAATAATGAGAGGCATGTAATTCTAAGGGTAATGATATTTTTTTAAAAAAATCACTACCTGGCATCTATATGCCAAGGGTTACATGGAAAATAAAACAATAATATTCTTACCACTAGTTTTGTGTCTTGGGTCAACCATTTTAACTCCAACAAACTGCCTCCAACAACGCTTGACTCCCGCCTGGGAGACCAAATCCACTTACTCCCATCACTCCGGTCTCCCGGGGAGGTCTCTGAAAAATGCTATCCGGTTAAAACATCCCTAGCCCGGGACTCCATCTCCACTTTTATTGTGTCCTAAAACCTATCTGACCACTCCAACTGCAGACCCTATCTGTTGCTAGGATACCAAGCAGCCTTACCTATTCAACTCTTAAAGGTACACTGTCCATTTGGGTTTAAATATCTAAGCCTTCTCATTGGCCTCTAGTGGCCTGGAGAATGAAGAGCGTGTCACTGTAAGGTTAGGTTGAGATTACGCGGGCAGTGGGCAAAAAAGCCCCCTCGTGTTTTTTGATCTCGCCACTTGAGATTCAATTTCACGTGACCCTGCCACTTTGAACTGGCCCACGCCTTCATTAACCAGGTCCACCACTTGCCTTTATTGAAACTTGCCCCTCTTAACACAGAATATCCAATTTATGGGAATTTACTAAGTTAGGGTGAAATTATGCGGGCAGTGGGCAATTCAGCCCTCTTGTGCTTTCTGATCTTGCCACTTGAGATTCAGTTTCACACGACCCTGCCACTTCAAAATGACCGACGCCTTCACTAACCAAGTCCAACACTCATCCCTGTTGAAATTTACCCCTCTCGACCCGGAGCACTAAGTCTATGGGGATTTAACAAGGGTCAATCAGGGTGTGCTTTGGGTTTGTGGGGCTAAAACCAGAGTTAATCGGGAAGTGCCTAAAATTTATGGGGATGTGCACCCCATCTGGATTAGGTTTAAATTTTAAACCATACAGGCAGTGGGCAATTCAGCCCTCTTGTGCTTTCTGATCTCGCCACCAGAGATTCAGTTTCACACGATCCTGCCACTTTAAACTGGCCCACGCCTTTACCAACCAGGCCCAACACTTATCCCTGTTGATCAGTCAGGGTGTGCTTTAGGTTTGTACGGCTGAAGCCAGAGTTCCTAGGGTTTGTGGGGGTGTATGCCCCTTTTGGACCTTAGGATTAGGTTTAAATTTTAGGCTAGTGGATATATTTAAACTGGCCGACGCCTTCACCAATCAGACCCAACACTTATTCCTGTTGAAATTACCCCTCTTGACACGGGACACTGTCTATGGGGGTTTAGCAAGGGTCAATCAGGATGTGCTTTGGGTTTGTGGGGCTAAAGCCAGGGTTAATCGGGGAGTGAATAGGGTTTGTGGGGGTGTGTACCCCATCTAAACTTTAGTAGGGTTTGTGGGGGTGTGTACCCCATCTAAACTTTAGTAGGGTTTGTGGGGGTATGTACCCCATCTAAACTTTAAGATTAGGTTTAAGTTTTAAGCTAGTGAATATATATGTTTGACTAGGAGATATTAGAATACAGAATTTTAAATGACGGTATATGAACTGCTATGGCGAATGAGCTAGTATAATAAAGCCAGGTTAATCTAGACCATGCCTCTCATTATCAAGGTCCGACACCACTTGGTTCAACGAACCGGGTGTGCACTGGGACACATCATCAGTAATGTAACCTCGGATCATCAGGTGTTTCGGGCCTTTAATCACTAGACACCCTACTCGAGGTGGCCCAACAGTGTCAGGCTCAGACACTGCCTGTATTCCTCCCAGGGACCAATAATGAGAGGCATGTAATTCTAAGGGTAATGATATTTTTTTAAAAAAATCACTACCTGGCATCTATATGCCAAGGGTTACATGGAAAATAAAACAATAATATTCTTACCACTAGTTTTGTGTCTTGGGTCAACCATTTTAACTCCAACAAACTGCCTCCAACAACGCTTGACTCCCGCCTGGGAGACCAAATCCACTTACTCCCATCACTCCGGTCTCCCGGGGAGGTCTCTGAAAAATGCTATCCGGTTAAAACATCCCTAGCCCGGGACTCCATCTCCACTTTTATTGTGTCCTAAAACCTATCTGACCACTCCAACTGCAGACCCTATCTGTTGCTAGGATACCAAGCAGCCTTACCTATTCAACTCTTAAAGGTACACTGTCCATTTGGGTTTAAATATCTAAGCCTTCTCATTGGCCTCTAGTGGCCTGGAGAATGAAGAGCGTGTCACTGTAAGGTTAGGTTGAGATTACGCGGGCAGTGGGCAAAAAAGCCCCCTCGTGTTTTTTGATCTCGCCACTTGAGATTCAATTTCACGTGACCCTGCCACTTTGAACTGGCCCACGCCTTCATTAACCAGGTCCACCACTTGCCTTTATTGAAACTTGCCCCTCTTAACACAGAATATCCAATTTATGGGAATTTACTAAGTTAGGGTGAAATTATGCGGGCAGTGGGCAATTCAGCCCTCTTGTGCTTTCTGATCTTGCCACTTGAGATTCAGTTTCACACGACCCTGCCACTTCAAAATGACCGACGCCTTCACTAACCAAGTCCAACACTCATCCCTGTTGAAATTTACCCCTCTCGACCCGGAGCACTAAGTCTATGGGGATTTAACAAGGGTCAATCAGGGTGTGCTTTGGGTTTGTGGGGCTAAAACCAGAGTTAATCGGGAAGTGCCTAAAATTTATGGGGATGTGCACCCCATCTGGATTAGGTTTAAATTTTAAACCATACAGGCAGTGGGCAATTCAGCCCTCTTGTGCTTTCTGATCTCGCCACCAGAGATTCAGTTTCACACGATCCTGCCACTTTAAACTGGCCCACGCCTTTACCAACCAGGCCCAACACTTATCCCTGTTGATCAGTCAGGGTGTGCTTTAGGTTTGTACGGCTGAAGCCAGAGTTCCTAGGGTTTGTGGGGGTGTATGCCCCTTTTGGACCTTAGGATTAGGTTTAAATTTTAGGCTAGTGGATATATTTAAACTGGCCGACGCCTTCACCAATCAGACCCAACACTTATTCCTGTTGAAATTACCCCTCTTGACACGGGACACTGTCTATGGGGGTTTAGCAAGGGTCAATCAGGATGTGCTTTGGGTTTGTGGGGCTAAAGCCAGGGTTAATCGGGGAGTGAATAGGGTTTGTGGGGGTGTGTACCCCATCTAAACTTTAGTAGGGTTTGTGGGGGTGTGTACCCCATCTAAACTTTAGTAGGGTTTGTGGGGGTATGTACCCCATCTAAACTTTAAGATTAGGTTTAAGTTTTAAGCTAGTGAATATATATGTTTGACTAGGAGATATTAGAATACAGAATTTTAAATGACGGTATATGAACTGCTATGGCGAATGAGCTAGTATAATAAAGCCAGGTTAATCTAGACCATGCCTCTCATTATCAAGGTCCGACACCACTTGGTTCAACGAACCGGGTGTGCACTGGGACACATCATCAGTAATGTAACCTCGGATCATCAGGTGTTTCGGGCCTTTAATCACTAGACACCCTACTCGAGGTGGCCCAACAGTGTCAGGCTCAGACACTGCCTGTATTCCTCCCAGGGACCAATAATGAGAGGCATGTAATTCTAAGGGTAATGATATTTTTTTAAAAAAATCACTACCTGGCATCTATATGCCAAGGGTTACATGGAAAATAAAACAATAATATTCTTACCACTAGTTTTGTGTCTTGGGTCAACCATTTTAACTCCAACAAACTGCCTCCAACAACGCTTGACTCCCGCCTGGGAGACCAAATCCACTTACTCCCATCACTCCGGTCTCCCGGGGAGGTCTCTGAAAAATGCTATCCGGTTAAAACATCCCTAGCCCGGGACTCCATCTCCACTTTTATTGTGTCCTAAAACCTATCTGACCACTCCAACTGCAGACCCTATCTGTTGCTAGGATACCAAGCAGCCTTACCTATTCAACTCTTAAAGGTACACTGTCCATTTGGGTTTAAATATCTAAGCCTTCTCATTGGCCTCTAGTGGCCTGGAGAATGAAGAGCGTGTCACTGTAAGGTTAGGTTGAGATTACGCGGGCAGTGGGCAAAAAAGCCCCCTCGTGTTTTTTGATCTCGCCACTTGAGATTCAATTTCACGTGACCCTGCCACTTTGAACTGGCCCACGCCTTCATTAACCAGGTCCACCACTTGCCTTTATTGAAACTTGCCCCTCTTAACACAGAATATCCAATTTATGGGAATTTACTAAGTTAGGGTGAAATTATGCGGGCAGTGGGCAATTCAGCCCTCTTGTGCTTTCTGATCTTGCCACTTGAGATTCAGTTTCACACGACCCTGCCACTTCAAAATGACCGACGCCTTCACTAACCAAGTCCAACACTCATCCCTGTTGAAATTTACCCCTCTCGACCCGGAGCACTAAGTCTATGGGGATTTAACAAGGGTCAATCAGGGTGTGCTTTGGGTTTGTGGGGCTAAAACCAGAGTTAATCGGGAAGTGCCTAAAATTTATGGGGATGTGCACCCCATCTGGATTAGGTTTAAATTTTAAACCATACAGGCAGTGGGCAATTCAGCCCTCTTGTGCTTTCTGATCTCGCCACCAGAGATTCAGTTTCACACGATCCTGCCACTTTAAACTGGCCCACGCCTTTACCAACCAGGCCCAACACTTATCCCTGTTGATCAGTCAGGGTGTGCTTTAGGTTTGTACGGCTGAAGCCAGAGTTCCTAGGGTTTGTGGGGGTGTATGCCCCTTTTGGGTTAGGGTTAGGGTTAGGGTTTAGGGTTAGGGTTAGGGTTAGGGTTAGGGTTAGGGTTAGGGTTAGGGTTAGGGTTAGGGTTAGGGTTAGGGTTAGGGTTAGGGTTAGGGTTAGGGTTAGGGTTAGGGTTAGGGTTAGGGTTAGGGTGAGATTATGCGGGCAGTGGGCAAAAAAGCCCCGTCGTGTTTTTTGATCTCGCCACTTGAGATTCAATTTCACGTGACCCTGCCACTTTGAACTGGCCCACGCCTTCATTAACCAGGTCCACCACTTGCCTTTATTGAAACTTGCCCCTCTTAACACAGAATATCCAATTTATGGGAATTTACTAAGTTAGGGTGAAATTATGCGGGCAGTGGGCAATTCAGCCCTCTTGTGCTTTCTGATCTTGCCACTTGAGATTCAGTTTCACACGACCCTGCCACTTCAAAATGACCGACGCCTTCACTAACCAGGTCCAACACTCATCCCTGTTGAAATTTACCCCTCTCGACCCGGAGCACTAAGTCTATGGGGATTTAACAAGGGTCAATCAGGGTGTGCTTTGGGTTTGTGGGGCTAAAACCAGAGTTAATCGGGAAGTGCCTAAAATTTATGGGGATGTGCACCCCATCTGGATTAGGTTTAAATTTTAAACCACACAGGCAGTGGGCAATTCAGCCCTCTTGTGCTTTCTGATCTCGCCACCAGAGATTCAGTTTCACACGATCCTGCCACTTTAAACTGGCCCGCGCCTTTACCAACCAGGCCCAACACTTATCCCTGTTGATCAGTCAGGGTGTGCTTTAGGTTTGTACGGCTGAAGCCAGAGTTCCTAGGGTTTGTGGGGGTGTATGCCCCTTTTGGACCTTAGGATTAGGTTTAAATTTTAGGCTAGTGGATATATTTAAACTGGCCGACGCCTTCACCAATCAGACCCAACACTTATTCCTGTTGAAATTACCCCTCTTGACACGGGACACTGTCTATGGGAGTTTAGCAAGGGTCAATCAGGATGTGCTTTGGGTTTGTGGGGCTAAAGCCAGGGTTAATCGGGGAGTGAATAGGGTTTGTGGGGGTGTGTACCCCATCTAAACTTTAGTAGGGTTTGTGGGGGGGGGTGTACCCCATCTAAACTTTAATAGGGTTTGTGGGGGTGTGTACCCCATCTAAACTTTAGTAGGGTTTGTGGGGGTGTATACCCCATCTAAACTTTAAGATTAGGTTTAAGTTTTAAGCTAATGAATATATATGTTTGACTAGGAGATATTAGAATACAGAATTTTAAATGACAGTATATGAACTGCTATGGCGAATGAGCTAGTATAATAAAGCCAGGTTAATCTAGACCATGCCTTTCATTATCAAGGTCCGACACCACTTGGTTCAACGAACCGGGTGTGCACTGGGACACATCATCAGTAATGTAACCTCGGATCATCAGGTGTTTCGGGCCTTTAATCACTAGACACCCTACTCGAGGTGGCCCAACAGTGTCAGGCTCAGACACTGCCTGTATTCCTCCCAGGGACCAATAATGAGAGGCATGTAATTCTAAGGGTAATGATATTTTTTTAAAAAAATCACTACCTGGCATCTATATGCCAAGGGTTACATGGAAAATAAAACAATAATATTCTTACCACTAGTTTTGTGTCTTGGGTCAACCATTTTAACTCCAACAAACTGCCTCCAACAACGCTTGACTCCCGCCTGGGAGACCAAATCCACTTACTCCCATCACTCCGGTCTCCCGGGGAGGTCTCTGAAAAATGCTATCCGGTTAAAACATCCCTAGCCCGGGACTCCATCTCCACTTTTATTGTGTCCTAAAACCTGTCTAACCACTCCAACTGCAGACCCTATCTGTTGCTAGGATACCAAGCAGCCTTACCTATTCAACTCTTAAAGGTACACTGTCCATTTGGGTTTAAATATCTAAGCCTTCTTATTGGCCTCCAGTGGCCTGGAGAATGAAGAGCGTGTCACTGTAAGGTTAGGTTGAGATTATGCGGGCAGTGGGCAAAAAAGCCCCCTCGTGTTTTTTGATCTCGCCACTTGAGATTCAATTTCACGTGACCCTGCCACTTTGAACTGGCCCACGCCTTCATTAACCAGGTCCACCACTTGCCTTTATTGAAACTTGCCCCTCTTAACACAGAATATCCAATTTATGGGAATTTACTAAGTTAGGGTGAAATTATGCGGGCAGTGGGCAATTCAGCCCTCTTGTGCTTTCTGATCTTGCCACTTGAGATTCAGTTTCACACGACCCTGCCACTTCAAAATGACCGACGCCTTCACTAACCAGGTCCAACACTCATCCCTGTTGAAATTTACCCCTCTCGACCCGGAGCACTAAGTCTATGGGGATTTAACAAGGGTCAATCAGGGTGTGCTTTGGGTTTGTGGGGCTAAAACCAGAGTTAATCGGGAAGTGCCTAAAATTTATGGGGATGTGCACCCCATCTGGATTAGGTTTAAATTTTAAACCACACAGGCAGTGGGCAATTCAGCCCTCTTGTGCTTTCTGATCTCGCCACCAGAGATTCAGTTTCACACGATCCTGCCACTTTAAACTGGCCCGCGCCTTTACCAACCAGGCCCAACACTTATCCCTGTTGATCAGTCAGGGTGTGCTTTAGGTTTGTACGGCTGAAGCCAGAGTTCCTAGGGTTTGTGGGGGTGTATGCCCCTTTTGGACCTTAGGATTAGGTTTAAATTTTAGGCTAGTGGATATATTTAAACTGGCCGACGCCTTCACCAATCAGACCCAACACTTATTCCTGTTGAAATTACCCCTCTTGACACGGGACACTGTCTATGGGAGTTTAGCAAGGGTCAATCAGGATGTGCTTTGGGTTTGTGGGGCTAAAGCCAGGGTTAATCGGGGAGTGAATAGGGTTTGTGGGGGTGTGTACCCCATCTAAACTTTAGTAGGGTTTGTGGGGGGGGGTGTACCCCATCTAAACTTTAATAGGGTTTGTGGGGGTGTGTACCCCATCTAAACTTTAGTAGGGTTTGTGGGGGTGTATACCCCATCTAAACTTTAAGATTAGGTTTAAGTTTTAAGCTAATGAATATATATGTTTGACTAGGAGATATTAGAATACAGAATTTTAAATGACAGTATATGAACTGCTATGGCGAATGAGCTAGTATAATAAAGCCAGGTTAATCTAGACCATGCCTTTCATTATCAAGGTCCGACACCACTTGGTTCAACGAACCGGGTGTGCACTGGGACACATCATCAGTAATGTAACCTCGGATCATCAGGTGTTTCGGGCCTTTAATCACTAGACACCCTACTCGAGGTGGCCCAACAGTGTCAGGCTCAGACACTGCCTGTATTCCTCCCAGGGACCAATAATGAGAGGCATGTAATTCTAAGGGTAATGATATTTTTTTAAAAAAATCACTACCTGGCATCTATATGCCAAGGGTTACATGGAAAATAAAACAATAATATTCTTACCACTAGTTTTGTGTCTTGGGTCAACCATTTTAACTCCAACAAACTGCCTCCAACAACGCTTGACTCCCGCCTGGGAGACCAAATCCACTTACTCCCATCACTCCGGTCTCCCGGGGAGGTCTCTGAAAAATGCTATCCGGTTAAAACATCCCTAGCCCGGGACTCCATCTCCACTTTTATTGTGTCCTAAAACCTGTCTAACCACTCCAACTGCAGACCCTATCTGTTGCTAGGATACCAAGCAGCCTTACCTATTCAACTCTTAAAGGTACACTGTCCATTTGGGTTTAAATATCTAAGCCTTCTTATTGGCCTCCAGTGGCCTGGAGAATGAAGAGCGTGTCACTGTAAGGTTAGGTTGAGATTATGCGGGCAGTGGGCAAAAAAGCCCCCTCGTGTTTTTTGATCTCGCCACTTGAGATTCAATTTCACGTGACCCTGCCACTTTGAACTGGCCCACGCCTTCATTAACCAGGTCCACCACTTGCCTTTATTGAAACTTGCCCCTCTTAACACAGAATATCCAATTTATGGGAATTTACTAAGTTAGGGTGAAATTATGCGGGCAGTGGGCAATTCAGCCCTCTTGTGCTTTCTGATCTTGCCACTTGAGATTCAGTTTCACACGACCCTGCCACTTCAAAATGACCGACGCCTTCACTAACCAGGTCCAACACTCATCCCTGTTGAAATTTACCCCTCTCGACCCGGAGCACTAAGTCTATGGGGATTTAACAAGGGTCAATCAGGGTGTGCTTTGGGTTTGTGGGGCTAAAACCAGAGTTAATCGGGAAGTGCCTAAAATTTATGGGGATGTGCACCCCATCTGGATTAGGTTTAAATTTTAAACCACACAGGCAGTGGGCAATTCAGCCCTCTTGTGCTTTCTGATCTCGCCACCAGAGATTCAGTTTCACACGATCCTGCCACTTTAAACTGGCCCGCGCCTTTACCAACCAGGCCCAACACTTATCCCTGTTGATCAGTCAGGGTGTGCTTTAGGTTTGTACGGCTGAAGCCAGAGTTCCTAGGGTTTGTGGGGGTGTATGCCCCTTTTGGACCTTAGGATTAGGTTTAAATTTTAGGCTAGTGGATATATTTAAACTGGCCGACGCCTTCACCAATCAGACCCAACACTTATTCCTGTTGAAATTACCCCTCTTGACACGGGACACTGTCTATGGGAGTTTAGCAAGGGTCAATCAGGATGTGCTTTGGGTTTGTGGGGCTAAAGCCAGGGTTAATCGGGGAGTGAATAGGGTTTGTGGGGGTGTGTACCCCATCTAAACTTTAGTAGGGTTTGTGGGGGGGGTGTACCCCATCTAAACTTTAATAGGGTTTGTGGGGGTGTGTACCCCATCTAAACTTTAGTAGGGTTTGTGGGGGTGTATACCCCATCTAAACTTTAAGATTAGGTTTAAGTTTTAAGCTAATGAATATATATGTTTGACTAGGAGATATTAGAATACAGAATTTTAAATGACAGTATATGAACTGCTATGGCGAATGAGCTAGTATAATAAAGCCAGGTTAATCTAGACCATGCCTTTCATTATCAAGGTCCGACACCACTTGGTTCAACGAACCGGGTGTGCACTGGGACACATCATCAGTAATGTAACCTCGGATCATCAGGTGTTTCGGGCCTTTAATCACTAGACACCCTACTCGAGGTGGCCCAACAGTGTCAGGCTCAGACACTGCCTGTATTCCTCCCAGGGACCAATAATGAGAGGCATGTAATTCTAAGGGTAATGATATTTTTTTAAAAAAATCACTACCTGGCATCTATATGCCAAGGGTTACATGGAAAATAAAACAATAATATTCTTACCACTAGTTTTGTGTCTTGGGTCAACCATTTTAACTCCAACAAACTGCCTCCAACAACGCTTGACTCCCGCCTGGGAGACCAAATCCACTTACTCCCATCACTCCGGTCTCCCGGGGAGGTCTCTGAAAAATGCTATCCGGTTAAAACATCCCTAGCCCGGGACTCCATCTCCACTTTTATTGTGTCCTAAAACCTGTCTAACCACTCCAACTGCAGACCCTATCTGTTGCTAGGATACCAAGCAGCCTTACCTATTCAACTCTTAAAGGTACACTGTCCATTTGGGTTTAAATATCTAAGCCTTCTTATTGGCCTCCAGTGGCCTGGAGAATGAAGAGCGTGTCACTGTAAGGTTAGGTTGAGATTATGCGGGCAGTGGGCAAAAAAGCCCCCTCGTGTTTTTTGATCTCGCCACTTGAGATTCAATTTCACGTGACCCTGCCACTTTGAACTGGCCCACGCCTTCATTAACCAGGTCCACCACTTGCCTTTATTGAAACTTGCCCCTCTTAACACAGAATATCCAATTTATGGGAATTTACTAAGTTAGGGTGAAATTATGCGGGCAGTGGGCAATTCAGCCCTCTTGTGCTTTCTGATCTTGCCACTTGAGATTCAGTTTCACACGACCCTGCCACTTCAAAATGACCGACGCCTTCACTAACCAGGTCCAACACTCATCCCTGTTGAAATTTACCCCTCTCGACCCGGAGCACTAAGTCTATGGGGATTTAACAAGGGTCAATCAGGGTGTGCTTTGGGTTTGTGGGGCTAAAACCAGAGTTAATCGGGAAGTGCCTAAAATTTATGGGGATGTGCACCCCATCTGGATTAGGTTTAAATTTTAAACCACACAGGCAGTGGGCAATTCAGCCCTCTTGTGCTTTCTGATCTCGCCACCAGAGATTCAGTTTCACACGATCCTGCCACTTTAAACTGGCCCGCGCCTTTACCAACCAGGCCCAACACTTATCCCTGTTGATCAGTCAGGGTGTGCTTTAGGTTTGTACGGCTGAAGCCAGAGTTCCTAGGGTTTGTGGGGGTGTATGCCCCTTTTGGACCTTAGGATTAGGTTTAAATTTTAGGCTAGTGGATATATTTAAACTGGCCGACGCCTTCACCAATCAGACCCAACACTTATTCCTGTTGAAATTACCCCTCTTGACACGGGACACTGTCTATGGGAGTTTAGCAAGGGTCAATCAGGATGTGCTTTGGGTTTGTGGGGCTAAAGCCAGGGTTAATCGGGGAGTGAATAGGGTTTGTGGGGGTGTGTACCCCATCTAAACTTTAGTAGGGTTTGTGGGGGGGGGTGTACCCCATCTAAACTTTAATAGGGTTTGTGGGGGTGTGTACCCCATCTAAACTTTAGTAGGGTTTGTGGGGGTGTATACCCCATCTAAACTTTAAGATTAGGTTTAAGTTTTAAGCTAATGAATATATATGTTTGACTAGGAGATATTAGAATACAGAATTTTAAATGACAGTATATGAACTGCTATGGCGAATGAGCTAGTATAATAAAGCCAGGTTAATCTAGACCATGCCTTTCATTATCAAGGTCCGACACCACTTGGTTCAACGAACCGGGTGTGCACTGGGACACATCATCAGTAATGTAACCTCGGATCATCAGGTGTTTCGGGCCTTTAATCACTAGACACCCTACTCGAGGTGGCCCAACAGTGTCAGGCTCAGACACTGCCTGTATTCCTCCCAGGGACCAATAATGAGAGGCATGTAATTCTAAGGGTAATGATATTTTTTTAAAAAAATCACTACCTGGCATCTATATGCCAAGGGTTACATGGAAAATAAAACAATAATATTCTTACCACTAGTTTTGTGTCTTGGGTCAACCATTTTAACTCCAACAAACTGCCTCCAACAACGCTTGACTCCCGCCTGGGAGACCAAATCCACTTACTCCCATCACTCCGGTCTCCCGGGGAGGTCTCTGAAAAATGCTATCCGGTTAAAACATCCCTAGCCCGGGACTCCATCTCCACTTTTATTGTGTCCTAAAACCTGTCTAACCACTCCAACTGCAGACCCTATCTGTTGCTAGGATACCAAGCAGCCTTACCTATTCAACTCTTAAAGGTACACTGTCCATTTGGGTTTAAATATCTAAGCCTTCTTATTGGCCTCCAGTGGCCTGGAGAATGAAGAGCGTGTCACTGTAAGGTTAGGTTGAGATTATGCGGGCAGTGGGCAAAAAAGCCCCCTCGTGTTTTTTGATCTCGCCACTTGAGATTCAATTTCACGTGACCCTGCCACTTTGAACTGGCCCACGCCTTCATTAACCAGGTCCACCACTTGCCTTTATTGAAACTTGCCCCTCTTAACACAGAATATCCAATTTATGGGAATTTACTAAGTTAGGGTGAAATTATGCGGGCAGTGGGCAATTCAGCCCTCTTGTGCTTTCTGATCTTGCCACTTGAGATTCAGTTTCACACGACCCTGCCACTTCAAAATGACCGACGCCTTCACTAACCAGGTCCAACACTCATCCCTGTTGAAATTTACCCCTCTCGACCCGGAGCACTAAGTCTATGGGGATTTAACAAGGGTCAATCAGGGTGTGCTTTGGGTTTGTGGGGCTAAAACCAGAGTTAATCGGGAAGTGCCTAAAATTTATGGGGATGTGCACCCCATCTGGATTAGGTTTAAATTTTAAACCACACAGGCAGTGGGCAATTCAGCCCTCTTGTGCTTTCTGATCTCGCCACCAGAGATTCAGTTTCACACGATCCTGCCACTTTAAACTGGCCCGCGCCTTTACCAACCAGGCCCAACACTTATCCCTGTTGATCAGTCAGGGTGTGCTTTAGGTTTGTACGGCTGAAGCCAGAGTTCCTAGGGTTTGTGGGGGTGTATGCCCCTTTTGGACCTTAGGATTAGGTTTAAATTTTAGGCTAGTGGATATATTTAAACTGGCCGACGCCTTCACCAATCAGACCCAACACTTATTCCTGTTGAAATTACCCCTCTTGACACGGGACACTGTCTATGGGAGTTTAGCAAGGGTCAATCAGGATGTGCTTTGGGTTTGTGGGGCTAAAGCCAGGGTTAATCGGGGAGTGAATAGGGTTTGTGGGGGTGTGTACCCCATCTAAACTTTAGTAGGGTTTGTGGGGGGGGGTGTACCCCATCTAAACTTTAATAGGGTTTGTGGGGGTGTGTACCCCATCTAAACTTTAGTAGGGTTTGTGGGGGTGTATACCCCATCTAAACTTTAAGATTAGGTTTAAGTTTTAAGCTAATGAATATATATGTTTGACTAGGAGATATTAGAATACAGAATTTTAAATGACAGTATATGAACTGCTATGGCGAATGAGCTAGTATAATAAAGCCAGGTTAATCTAGACCATGCCTTTCATTATCAAGGTCCGACACCACTTGGTTCAACGAACCGGGTGTGCACTGGGACACATCATCAGTAATGTAACCTCGGATCATCAGGTGTTTCGGGCCTTTAATCACTAGACACCCTACTCGAGGTGGCCCAACAGTGTCAGGCTCAGACACTGCCTGTATTCCTCCCAGGGACCAATAATGAGAGGCATGTAATTCTAAGGGTAATGATATTTTTTTAAAAAAATCACTACCTGGCATCTATATGCCAAGGGTTACATGGAAAATAAAACAATAATATTCTTACCACTAGTTTTGTGTCTTGGGTCAACCATTTTAACTCCAACAAACTGCCTCCAACAACGCTTGACTCCCGCCTGGGAGACCAAATCCACTTACTCCCATCACTCCGGTCTCCCGGGGAGGTCTCTGAAAAATGCTATCCGGTTAAAACATCCCTAGCCCGGGACTCCATCTCCACTTTTATTGTGTCCTAAAACCTGTCTAACCACTCCAACTGCAGACCCTATCTGTTGCTAGGATACCAAGCAGCCTTACCTATTCAACTCTTAAAGGTACACTGTCCATTTGGGTTTAAATATCTAAGCCTTCTTATTGGCCTCCAGTGGCCTGGAGAATGAAGAGCGTGTCACTGTAAGGTTAGGTTGAGATTATGCGGGCAGTGGGCAAAAAAGCCCCCTCGTGTTTTTTGATCTCGCCACTTGAGATTCAATTTCACGTGACCCTGCCACTTTGAACTGGCCCACGCCTTCATTAACCAGGTCCACCACTTGCCTTTATTGAAACTTGCCCCTCTTAACACAGAATATCCAATTTATGGGAATTTACTAAGTTAGGGTGAAATTATGCGGGCAGTGGGCAATTCAGCCCTCTTGTGCTTTCTGATCTTGCCACTTGAGATTCAGTTTCACACGACCCTGCCACTTCAAAATGACCGACGCCTTCACTAACCAGGTCCAACACTCATCCCTGTTGAAATTTACCCCTCTCGACCCGGAGCACTAAGTCTATGGGGATTTAACAAGGGTCAATCAGGGTGTGCTTTGGGTTTGTGGGGCTAAAACCAGAGTTAATCGGGAAGTGCCTAAAATTTATGGGGATGTGCACCCCATCTGGATTAGGTTTAAATTTTAAACCACACAGGCAGTGGGCAATTCAGCCCTCTTGTGCTTTCTGATCTCGCCACCAGAGATTCAGTTTCACACGATCCTGCCACTTTAAACTGGCCCGCGCCTTTACCAACCAGGCCCAACACTTATCCCTGTTGATCAGTCAGGGTGTGCTTTAGGTTTGTACGGCTGAAGCCAGAGTTCCTAGGGTTTGTGGGGGTGTATGCCCCTTTTGGACCTTAGGATTAGGTTTAAATTTTAGGCTAGTGGATATATTTAAACTGGCCGACGCCTTCACCAATCAGACCCAACACTTATTCCTGTTGAAATTACCCCTCTTGACACGGGACACTGTCTATGGGAGTTTAGCAAGGGTCAATCAGGATGTGCTTTGGGTTTGTGGGGCTAAAGCCAGGGTTAATCGGGGAGTGAATAGGGTTTGTGGGGGTGTGTACCCCATCTAAACTTTAGTAGGGTTTGTGGGGGGGGGGTGTACCCCATCTAAACTTTAATAGGGTTTGTGGGGGTGTGTACCCCATCTAAACTTTAGTAGGGTTTGTGGGGGTGTATACCCCATCTAAACTTTAAGATTAGGTTTAAGTTTTAAGCTAATGAATATATATGTTTGACTAGGAGATATTAGAATACAGAATTTTAAATGACAGTATATGAACTGCTATGGCGAATGAGCTAGTATAATAAAGCCAGGTTAATCTAGACCATGCCTTTCATTATCAAGGTCCGACACCACTTGGTTCAACGAACCGGGTGTGCACTGGGACACATCATCAGTAATGTAACCTCGGATCATCAGGTGTTTCGGGCCTTTAATCACTAGACACCCTACTCGAGGTGGCCCAACAGTGTCAGGCTCAGACACTGCCTGTATTCCTCCCAGGGACCAATAATGAGAGGCATGTAATTCTAAGGGTAATGATATTTTTTTAAAAAAATCACTACCTGGCATCTATATGCCAAGGGTTACATGGAAAATAAAACAATAATATTCTTACCACTAGTTTTGTGTCTTGGGTCAACCATTTTAACTCCAACAAACTGCCTCCAACAACGCTTGACTCCCGCCTGGGAGACCAAATCCACTTACTCCCATCACTCCGGTCTCCCGGGGAGGTCTCTGAAAAATGCTATCCGGTTAAAACATCCCTAGCCCGGGACTCCATCTCCACTTTTATTGTGTCCTAAAACCTGTCTAACCACTCCAACTGCAGACCCTATCTGTTGCTAGGATACCAAGCAGCCTTACCTATTCAACTCTTAAAGGTACACTGTCCATTTGGGTTTAAATATCTAAGCCTTCTTATTGGCCTCCAGTGGCCTGGAGAATGAAGAGCGTGTCACTGTAAGGTTAGGTTGAGATTATGCGGGCAGTGGGCAAAAAAGCCCCCTCGTGTTTTTTGATCTCGCCACTTGAGATTCAATTTCACGTGACCCTGCCACTTTGAACTGGCCCACGCCTTCATTAACCAGGTCCACCACTTGCCTTTATTGAAACTTGCCCCTCTTAACACAGAATATCCAATTTATGGGAATTTACTAAGTTAGGGTGAAATTATGCGGGCAGTGGGCAATTCAGCCCTCTTGTGCTTTCTGATCTTGCCACTTGAGATTCAGTTTCACACGACCCTGCCACTTCAAAATGACCGACGCCTTCACTAACCAGGTCCAACACTCATCCCTGTTGAAATTTACCCCTCTCGACCCGGAGCACTAAGTCTATGGGGATTTAACAAGGGTCAATCAGGGTGTGCTTTGGGTTTGTGGGGCTAAAACCAGAGTTAATCGGGAAGTGCCTAAAATTTATGGGGATGTGCACCCCATCTGGATTAGGTTTAAATTTTAAACCACACAGGCAGTGGGCAATTCAGCCCTCTTGTGCTTTCTGATCTCGCCACCAGAGATTCAGTTTCACACGATCCTGCCACTTTAAACTGGCCCGCGCCTTTACCAACCAGGCCCAACACTTATCCCTGTTGATCAGTCAGGGTGTGCTTTAGGTTTGTACGGCTGAAGCCAGAGTTCCTAGGGTTTGTGGGGGTGTATGCCCCTTTTGGACCTTAGGATTAGGTTTAAATTTTAGGCTAGTGGATATATTTAAACTGGCCGACGCCTTCACCAATCAGACCCAACACTTATTCCTGTTGAAATTACCCCTCTTGACACGGGACACTGTCTATGGGAGTTTAGCAAGGGTCAATCAGGATGTGCTTTGGGTTTGTGGGGCTAAAGCCAGGGTTAATCGGGGAGTGAATAGGGTTTGTGGGGGTGTGTACCCCATCTAAACTTTAGTAGGGTTTGTGGGGGGGGGTGTACCCCATCTAAACTTTAATAGGGTTTGTGGGGGTGTGTACCCCATCTAAACTTTAGTAGGGTTTGTGGGGGTGTATACCCCATCTAAACTTTAAGATTAGGTTTAAGTTTTAAGCTAATGAATATATATGTTTGACTAGGAGATATTAGAATACAGAATTTTAAATGACAGTATATGAACTGCTATGGCGAATGAGCTAGTATAATAAAGCCAGGTTAATCTAGACCATGCCTTTCATTATCAAGGTCCGACACCACTTGGTTCAACGAACCGGGTGTGCACTGGGACACATCATCAGTAATGTAACCTCGGATCATCAGGTGTTTCGGGCCTTTAATCACTAGACACCCTACTCGAGGTGGCCCAACAGTGTCAGGCTCAGACACTGCCTGTATTCCTCCCAGGGACCAATAATGAGAGGCATGTAATTCTAAGGGTAATGATATTTTTTTAAAAAAATCACTACCTGGCATCTATATGCCAAGGGTTACATGGAAAATAAAACAATAATATTCTTACCACTAGTTTTGTGTCTTGGGTCAACCATTTTAACTCCAACAAACTGCCTCCAACAACGCTTGACTCCCGCCTGGGAGACCAAATCCACTTACTCCCATCACTCCGGTCTCCCGGGGAGGTCTCTGAAAAATGCTATCCGGTTAAAACATCCCTAGCCCGGGACTCCATCTCCACTTTTATTGTGTCCTAAAACCTGTCTAACCACTCCAACTGCAGACCCTATCTGTTGCTAGGATACCAAGCAGCCTTACCTATTCAACTCTTAAAGGTACACTGTCCATTTGGGTTTAAATATCTAAGCCTTCTTATTGGCCTCCAGTGGCCTGGAGAATGAAGAGCGTGTCACTGTAAGGTTAGGTTGAGATTATGCGGGCAGTGGGCAAAAAAGCCCCCTCGTGTTTTTTGATCTCGCCACTTGAGATTCAATTTCACGTGACCCTGCCACTTTGAACTGGCCCACGCCTTCATTAACCAGGTCCACCACTTGCCTTTATTGAAACTTGCCCCTCTTAACACAGAATATCCAATTTATGGGAATTTACTAAGTTAGGGTGAAATTATGCGGGCAGTGGGCAATTCAGCCCTCTTGTGCTTTCTGATCTTGCCACTTGAGATTCAGTTTCACACGACCCTGCCACTTCAAAATGACCGACGCCTTCACTAACCAGGTCCAACACTCATCCCTGTTGAAATTTACCCCTCTCGACCCGGAGCACTAAGTCTATGGGGATTTAACAAGGGTCAATCAGGGTGTGCTTTGGGTTTGTGGGGCTAAAACCAGAGTTAATCGGGAAGTGCCTAAAATTTATGGGGATGTGCACCCCATCTGGATTAGGTTTAAATTTTAAACCACACAGGCAGTGGGCAATTCAGCCCTCTTGTGCTTTCTGATCTCGCCACCAGAGATTCAGTTTCACACGATCCTGCCACTTTAAACTGGCCCGCGCCTTTACCAACCAGGCCCAACACTTATCCCTGTTGATCAGTCAGGGTGTGCTTTAGGTTTGTACGGCTGAAGCCAGAGTTCCTAGGGTTTGTGGGGGTGTATGCCCCTTTTGGACCTTAGGATTAGGTTTAAATTTTAGGCTAGTGGATATATTTAAACTGGCCGACGCCTTCACCAATCAGACCCAACACTTATTCCTGTTGAAATTACCCCTCTTGACACGGGACACTGTCTATGGGAGTTTAGCAAGGGTCAATCAGGATGTGCTTTGGGTTTGTGGGGCTAAAGCCAGGGTTAATCGGGGAGTGAATAGGGTTTGTGGGGGTGTGTACCCCATCTAAACTTTAGTAGGGTTTGTGGGGGGGGGGTGTACCCCATCTAAACTTTAATAAGGTTTGTGGGGGTGTGTACCCCATCTAAACTTTAGTAGGGTTTGTGGGGGTGTATACCCCATCTAAACTTTAAGATTAGGTTTAAGTTTTAAGCTAATGAATATATATGTTTGACTAGGAGATATTAGAATACAGAATTTTAAATGACAGTATATGAACTGCTATGGCGAATGAGCTAGTATAATAAAGCCAGGTTAATCTAGACCATGCCTTTCATTATCAAGGTCCGACACCACTTGGTTCAACGAACCGGGTGTGCACTGGGACACATCATCAGTAATGTAACCTCGGATCATCAGGTGTTTCGGGCCTTTAATCACTAGACACCCTACTCGAGGTGGCCCAACAGTGTCAGGCTCAGACACTGCCTGTATTCCTCCCAGGGACCAATAATGAGAGGCATGTAATTCTAAGGGTAATGATATTTTTTTAAAAAAATCACTACCTGGCATCTATATGCCAAGGGTTACATGGAAAATAAAACAATAATATTCTTACCACTAGTTTTGTGTCTTGGGTCAACCATTTTAACTCCAACAAACTGCCTCCAACAACGCTTGACTCCCGCCTGGGAGACCAAATCCACTTACTCCCATCACTCCGGTCTCCCGGGGAGGTCTCTGAAAAATGCTATCCGGTTAAAACATCCCTAGCCCGGGACTCCATCTCCACTTTTATTGTGTCCTAAAACCTGTCTAACCACTCCAACTGCAGACCCTATCTGTTGCTAGGATACCAAGCAGCCTTACCTATTCAACTCTTAAAGGTACACTGTCCATTTGGGTTTAAATATCTAAGCCTTCTTATTGGCCTCCAGTGGCCTGGAGAATGAAGAGCGTGTCACTGTAAGGTTAGGTTGAGATTATGCGGGCAGTGGGCAAAAAAGCCCCCTCGTGTTTTTTGATCTCGCCACTTGAGATTCAATTTCACGTGACCCTGCCACTTTGAACTGGCCCACGCCTTCATTAACCAGGTCCACCACTTGCCTTTATTGAAACTTGCCCCTCTTAACACAGAATATCCAATTTATGGGAATTTACTAAGTTAGGGTGAAATTATGCGGGCAGTGGGCAATTCAGCCCTCTTGTGCTTTCTGATCTTGCCACTTGAGATTCAGTTTCACACGACCCTGCCACTTCAAAATGACCGACGCCTTCACTAACCAGGTCCAACACTCATCCCTGTTGAAATTTACCCCTCTCGACCCGGAGCACTAAGTCTATGGGGATTTAACAAGGGTCAATCAGGGTGTGCTTTGGGTTTGTGGGGCTAAAACCAGAGTTAATCGGGAAGTGCCTAAAATTTATGGGGATGTGCACCCCATCTGGATTAGGTTTAAATTTTAAACCACACAGGCAGTGGGCAATTCAGCCCTCTTGTGCTTTCTGATCTCGCCACCAGAGATTCAGTTTCACACGATCCTGCCACTTTAAACTGGCCCGCGCCTTTACCAACCAGGCCCAACACTTATCCCTGTTGATCAGTCAGGGTGTGCTTTAGGTTTGTACGGCTGAAGCCAGAGTTCCTAGGGTTTGTGGGGGTGTATGCCCCTTTTGGACCTTAGGATTAGGTTTAAATTTTAGGCTAGTGGATATATTTAAACTGGCCGACGCCTTCACCAATCAGACCCAACACTTATTCCTGTTGAAATTACCCCTCTTGACACGGGACACTGTCTATGGGAGTTTAGCAAGGGTCAATCAGGATGTGCTTTGGGTTTGTGGGGCTAAAGCCAGGGTTAATCGGGGAGTGAATAGGGTTTGTGGGGGTGTGTACCCCATCTAAACTTTAGTAGGGTTTGTGGGGGGGGGGTGTACCCCATCTAAACTTTAATAGGGTTTGTGGGGGTGTGTACCCCATCTAAACTTTAGTAGGGTTTGTGGGGGTGTATACCCCATCTAAACTTTAAGATTAGGTTTAAGTTTTAAGCTAATGAATATATATGTTTGACTAGGAGATATTAGAATACAGAATTTTAAATGACAGTATATGAACTGCTATGGCGAATGAGCTAGTATAATAAAGCCAGGTTAATCTAGACCATGCCTTTCATTATCAAGGTCCGACACCACTTGGTTCAACGAACCGGGTGTGCACTGGGACACATCATCAGTAATGTAACCTCGGATCATCAGGTGTTTCGGGCCTTTAATCACTAGACACCCTACTCGAGGTGGCCCAACAGTGTCAGGCTCAGACACTGCCTGTATTCCTCCCAGGGACCAATAATGAGAGGCATGTAATTCTAAGGGTAATGATATTTTTTTAAAAAAATCACTACCTGGCATCTATATGCCAAGGGTTACATGGAAAATAAAACAATAATATTCTTACCACTAGTTTTGTGTCTTGGGTCAACCATTTTAACTCCAACAAACTGCCTCCAACAACGCTTGACTCCCGCCTGGGAGACCAAATCCACTTACTCCCATCACTCCGGTCTCCCGGGGAGGTCTCTGAAAAATGCTATCCGGTTAAAACATCCCTAGCCCGGGACTCCATCTCCACTTTTATTGTGTCCTAAAACCTGTCTAACCACTCCAACTGCAGACCCTATCTGTTGCTAGGATACCAAGCAGCCTTACCTATTCAACTCTTAAAGGTACACTGTCCATTTGGGTTTAAATATCTAAGCCTTCTTATTGGCCTCCAGTGGCCTGGAGAATGAAGAGCGTGTCACTGTAAGGTTAGGTTGAGATTATGCGGGCAGTGGGCAAAAAAGCCCCCTCGTGTTTTTTGATCTCGCCACTTGAGATTCAATTTCACGTGACCCTGCCACTTTGAACTGGCCCACGCCTTCATTAACCAGGTCCACCACTTGCCTTTATTGAAACTTGCCCCTCTTAACACAGAATATCCAATTTATGGGAATTTACTAAGTTAGGGTGAAATTATGCGGGCAGTGGGCAATTCAGCCCTCTTGTGCTTTCTGATCTTGCCACTTGAGATTCAGTTTCACACGACCCTGCCACTTCAAAATGACCGACGCCTTCACTAACCAGGTCCAACACTCATCCCTGTTGAAATTTACCCCTCTCGACCCGGAGCACTAAGTCTATGGGGATTTAACAAGGGTCAATCAGGGTGTGCTTTGGGTTTGTGGGGCTAAAACCAGAGTTAATCGGGAAGTGCCTAAAATTTATGGGGATGTGCACCCCATCTGGATTAGGTTTAAATTTTAAACCACACAGGCAGTGGGCAATTCAGCCCTCTTGTGCTTTCTGATCTCGCCACCAGAGATTCAGTTTCACACGATCCTGCCACTTTAAACTGGCCCGCGCCTTTACCAACCAGGCCCAACACTTATCCCTGTTGATCAGTCAGGGTGTGCTTTAGGTTTGTACGGCTGAAGCCAGAGTTCCTAGGGTTTGTGGGGGTGTATGCCCCTTTTGGACCTTAGGATTAGGTTTAAATTTTAGGCTAGTGGATATATTTAAACTGGCCGACGCCTTCACCAATCAGACCCAACACTTATTCCTGTTGAAATTACCCCTCTTGACACGGGACACTGTCTATGGGAGTTTAGCAAGGGTCAATCAGGATGTGCTTTGGGTTTGTGGGGCTAAAGCCAGGGTTAATCGGGGAGTGAATAGGGTTTGTGGGGGTGTGTACCCCATCTAAACTTTAGTAGGGTTTGTGGGGGGGGGGTGTACCCCATCTAAACTTTAATAGGGTTTGTGGGGGTGTGTACCCCATCTAAACTTTAGTAGGGTTTGTGGGGGTGTATACCCCATCTAAACTTTAAGATTAGGTTTAAGTTTTAAGCTAATGAATATATATGTTTGACTAGGAGATATTAGAATACAGAATTTTAAATGACAGTATATGAACTGCTATGGCGAATGAGCTAGTATAATAAAGCCAGGTTAATCTAGACCATGCCTTTCATTATCAAGGTCCGACACCACTTGGTTCAACGAACCGGGTGTGCACTGGGACACATCATCAGTAATGTAACCTCGGATCATCAGGTGTTTCGGGCCTTTAATCACTAGACACCCTACTCGAGGTGGCCCAACAGTGTCAGGCTCAGACACTGCCTGTATTCCTCCCAGGGACCAATAATGAGAGGCATGTAATTCTAAGGGTAATGATATTTTTTTAAAAAAATCACTACCTGGCATCTATATGCCAAGGGTTACATGGAAAATAAAACAATAATATTCTTACCACTAGTTTTGTGTCTTGGGTCAACCATTTTAACTCCAACAAACTGCCTCCAACAACGCTTGACTCCCGCCTGGGAGACCAAATCCACTTACTCCCATCACTCCGGTCTCCCGGGGAGGTCTCTGAAAAATGCTATCCGGTTAAAACATCCCTAGCCCGGGACTCCATCTCCACTTTTATTGTGTCCTAAAACCTGTCTAACCACTCCAACTGCAGACCCTATCTGTTGCTAGGATACCAAGCAGCCTTACCTATTCAACTCTTAAAGGTACACTGTCCATTTGGGTTTAAATATCTAAGCCTTCTTATTGGCCTCCAGTGGCCTGGAGAATGAAGAGCGTGTCACTGTAAGGTTAGGTTGAGATTATGCGGGCAGTGGGCAAAAAAGCCCCCTCGTGTTTTTTGATCTCGCCACTTGAGATTCAATTTCACGTGACCCTGCCACTTTGAACTGGCCCACGCCTTCATTAACCAGGTCCACCACTTGCCTTTATTGAAACTTGCCCCTCTTAACACAGAATATCCAATTTATGGGAATTTACTAAGTTAGGGTGAAATTATGCGGGCAGTGGGCAATTCAGCCCTCTTGTGCTTTCTGATCTTGCCACTTGAGATTCAGTTTCACACGACCCTGCCACTTCAAAATGACCGACGCCTTCACTAACCAGGTCCAACACTCATCCCTGTTGAAATTTACCCCTCTCGACCCGGAGCACTAAGTCTATGGGGATTTAACAAGGGTCAATCAGGGTGTGCTTTGGGTTTGTGGGGCTAAAACCAGAGTTAATCGGGAAGTGCCTAAAATTTATGGGGATGTGCACCCCATCTGGATTAGGTTTAAATTTTAAACCACACAGGCAGTGGGCAATTCAGCCCTCTTGTGCTTTCTGATCTCGCCACCAGAGATTCAGTTTCACACGATCCTGCCACTTTAAACTGGCCCGCGCCTTTACCAACCAGGCCCAACACTTATCCCTGTTGATCAGTCAGGGTGTGCTTTAGGTTTGTACGGCTGAAGCCAGAGTTCCTAGGGTTTGTGGGGGTGTATGCCCCTTTTGGACCTTAGGATTAGGTTTAAATTTTAGGCTAGTGGATATATTTAAACTGGCCGACGCCTTCACCAATCAGACCCAACACTTATTCCTGTTGAAATTACCCCTCTTGACACGGGACACTGTCTATGGGAGTTTAGCAAGGGTCAATCAGGATGTGCTTTGGGTTTGTGGGGCTAAAGCCAGGGTTAATCGGGGAGTGAATAGGGTTTGTGGGGGTGTGTACCCCATCTAAACTTTAGTAGGGTTTGTGGGGGGGGGTGTACCCCATCTAAACTTTAATAGGGTTTGTGGGGGTGTGTACCCCATCTAAACTTTAGTAGGGTTTGTGGGGGTGTATACCCCATCTAAACTTTAAGATTAGGTTTAAGTTTTAAGCTAATGAATATATATGTTTGACTAGGAGATATTAGAATACAGAATTTTAAATGACAGTATATGAACTGCTATGGCGAATGAGCTAGTATAATAAAGCCAGGTTAATCTAGACCATGCCTTTCATTATCAAGGTCCGACACCACTTGGTTCAACGAACCGGGTGTGCACTGGGACACATCATCAGTAATGTAACCTCGGATCATCAGGTGTTTCGGGCCTTTAATCACTAGACACCCTACTCGAGGTGGCCCAACAGTGTCAGGCTCAGACACTGCCTGTATTCCTCCCAGGGACCAATAATGAGAGGCATGTAATTCTAAGGGTAATGATATTTTTTTAAAAAAATCACTACCTGGCATCTATATGCCAAGGGTTACATGGAAAATAAAACAATAATATTCTTACCACTAGTTTTGTGTCTTGGGTCAACCATTTTAACTCCAACAAACTGCCTCCAACAACGCTTGACTCCCGCCTGGGAGACCAAATCCACTTACTCCCATCACTCCGGTCTCCCGGGGAGGTCTCTGAAAAATGCTATCCGGTTAAAACATCCCTAGCCCGGGACTCCATCTCCACTTTTATTGTGTCCTAAAACCTGTCTAACCACTCCAACTGCAGACCCTATCTGTTGCTAGGATACCAAGCAGCCTTACCTATTCAACTCTTAAAGGTACACTGTCCATTTGGGTTTAAATATCTAAGCCTTCTTATTGGCCTCCAGTGGCCTGGAGAATGAAGAGCGTGTCACTGTAAGGTTAGGTTGAGATTATGCGGGCAGTGGGCAAAAAAGCCCCCTCGTGTTTTTTGATCTCGCCACTTGAGATTCAATTTCACGTGACCCTGCCACTTTGAACTGGCCCACGCCTTCATTAACCAGGTCCACCACTTGCCTTTATTGAAACTTGCCCCTCTTAACACAGAATATCCAATTTATGGGAATTTACTAAGTTAGGGTGAAATTATGCGGGCAGTGGGCAATTCAGCCCTCTTGTGCTTTCTGATCTTGCCACTTGAGATTCAGTTTCACACGACCCTGCCACTTCAAAATGACCGACGCCTTCACTAACCAGGTCCAACACTCATCCCTGTTGAAATTTACCCCTCTCGACCCGGAGCACTAAGTCTATGGGGATTTAACAAGGGTCAATCAGGGTGTGCTTTGGGTTTGTGGGGCTAAAACCAGAGTTAATCGGGAAGTGCCTAAAATTTATGGGGATGTGCACCCCATCTGGATTAGGTTTAAATTTTAAACCACACAGGCAGTGGGCAATTCAGCCCTCTTGTGCTTTCTGATCTCGCCACCAGAGATTCAGTTTCACACGATCCTGCCACTTTAAACTGGCCCGCGCCTTTACCAACCAGGCCCAACACTTATCCCTGTTGATCAGTCAGGGTGTGCTTTAGGTTTGTACGGCTGAAGCCAGAGTTCCTAGGGTTTGTGGGGGTGTATGCCCCTTTTGGACCTTAGGATTAGGTTTAAATTTTAGGCTAGTGGATATATTTAAACTGGCCGACGCCTTCACCAATCAGACCCAACACTTATTCCTGTTGAAATTACCCCTCTTGACACGGGACACTGTCTATGGGAGTTTAGCAAGGGTCAATCAGGATGTGCTTTGGGTTTGTGGGGCTAAAGCCAGGGTTAATCGGGGAGTGAATAGGGTTTGTGGGGGTGTGTACCCCATCTAAACTTTAGTAGGGTTTGTGGGGGGGGGTGTACCCCATCTAAACTTTAATAGGGTTTGTGGGGGTGTGTACCCCATCTAAACTTTAGTAGGGTTTGTGGGGGTGTATACCCCATCTAAACTTTAAGATTAGGTTTAAGTTTTAAGCTAATGAATATATATGTTTGACTAGGAGATATTAGAATACAGAATTTTAAATGACAGTATATGAACTGCTATGGCGAATGAGCTAGTATAATAAAGCCAGGTTAATCTAGACCATGCCTTTCATTATCAAGGTCCGACACCACTTGGTTCAACGAACCGGGTGTGCACTGGGACACATCATCAGTAATGTAACCTCGGATCATCAGGTGTTTCGGGCCTTTAATCACTAGACACCCTACTCGAGGTGGCCCAACAGTGTCAGGCTCAGACACTGCCTGTATTCCTCCCAGGGACCAATAATGAGAGGCATGTAATTCTAAGGGTAATGATATTTTTTTTAAAAAATCACTACCTGGCATCTATATGCCAAGGGTTACATGGAAAATAAAACAATAATATTCTTACCACTAGTTTTGTGTCTTGGGTCAACCATTTTAACTCCAACAAACTGCCTCCAACAACGCTTGACTCCCGCCTGGGAGACCAAATCCACTTACTCCCATCACTCCGGTCTCCCGGGGAGGTCTCTGAAAAATGCTATCCGGTTAAAACATCCCTAGCCCGGGACTCCATCTCCACTTTTATTGTGTCCTAAAACCTGTCTAACCACTCCAACTGCAGACCCTATCTGTTGCTAGGATACCAAGCAGCCTTACCTATTCAACTCTTAAAGGTACACTGTCCATTTGGGTTTAAATATCTAAGCCTTCTTATTGGCCTCCAGTGGCCTGGAGAATGAAGAGCGTGTCACTGTAAGGTTAGGTTGAGATTATGCGGGCAGTGGGCAAAAAAGCCCCCTCGTGTTTTTTGATCTCGCCACTTGAGATTCAATTTCACGTGACCCTGCCACTTTGAACTGGCCCACGCCTTCATTAACCAGGTCCACCACTTGCCTTTATTGAAACTTGCCCCTCTTAACACAGAATATCCAATTTATGGGAATTTACTAAGTTAGGGTGAAATTATGCGGGCAGTGGGCAATTCAGCCCTCTTGTGCTTTCTGATCTTGCCACTTGAGATTCAGTTTCACACGACCCTGCCACTTCAAAATGACCGACGCCTTCACTAACCAGGTCCAACACTCATCCCTGTTGAAATTTACCCCTCTCGACCCGGAGCACTAAGTCTATGGGGATTTAACAAGGGTCAATCAGGGTGTGCTTTGGGTTTGTGGGGCTAAAACCAGAGTTAATCGGGAAGTGCCTAAAATTTATGGGGATGTGCACCCCATCTGGATTAGGTTTAAATTTTAAACCACACAGGCAGTGGGCAATTCAGCCCTCTTGTGCTTTCTGATCTCGCCACCAGAGATTCAGTTTCACACGATCCTGCCACTTTAAACTGGCCCGCGCCTTTACCAACCAGGCCCAACACTTATCCCTGTTGATCAGTCAGGGTGTGCTTTAGGTTTGTACGGCTGAAGCCAGAGTTCCTAGGGTTTGTGGGGGTGTATGCCCCTTTTGGACCTTAGGATTAGGTTTAAATTTTAGGCTAGTGGATATATTTAAACTGGCCGACGCCTTCACCAATCAGACCCAACACTTATTCCTGTTGAAATTACCCCTCTTGACACGGGACACTGTCTATGGGAGTTTAGCAAGGGTCAATCAGGATGTGCTTTGGGTTTGTGGGGCTAAAGCCAGGGTTAATCGGGGAGTGAATAGGGTTTGTGGGGGTGTGTACCCCATCTAAACTTTAGTAGGGTTTGTGGGGGGGGGTGTACCCCATCTAAACTTTAATAGGGTTTGTGGGGGTGTGTACCCCATCTAAACTTTAGTAGGGTTTGTGGGGGTGTATACCCCATCTAAACTTTAAGATTAGGTTTAAGTTTTAAGCTAATGAATATATATGTTTGACTAGGAGATATTAGAATACAGAATTTTAAATGACAGTATATGAACTGCTATGGCGAATGAGCTAGTATAATAAAGCCAGGTTAATCTAGACCATGCCTTTCATTATCAAGGTCCGACACCACTTGGTTCAACGAACCGGGTGTGCACTGGGACACATCATCAGTAATGTAACCTCGGATCATCAGGTGTTTCGGGCCTTTAATCACTAGACACCCTACTCGAGGTGGCCCAACAGTGTCAGGCTCAGACACTGCCTGTATTCCTCCCAGGGACCAATAATGAGAGGCATGTAATTCTAAGGGTAATGATATTTTTTTAAAAAAATCACTACCTGGCATCTATATGCCAAGGGTTACATGGAAAATAAAACAATAATATTCTTACCACTAGTTTTGTGTCTTGGGTCAACCATTTTAACTCCAACAAACTGCCTCCAACAACGCTTGACTCCCGCCTGGGAGACCAAATCCACTTACTCCCATCACTCCGGTCTCCCGGGGAGGTCTCTGAAAAATGCTATCCGGTTAAAACATCCCTAGCCCGGGACTCCATCTCCACTTTTATTGTGTCCTAAAACCTGTCTAACCACTCCAACTGCAGACCCTATCTGTTGCTAGGATACCAAGCAGCCTTACCTATTCAACTCTTAAAGGTACACTGTCCATTTGGGTTTAAATATCTAAGCCTTCTTATTGGCCTCCAGTGGCCTGGAGAATGAAGAGCGTGTCACTGTAAGGTTAGGTTGAGATTATGCGGGCAGTGGGCAAAAAAGCCCCCTCGTGTTTTTTGATCTCGCCACTTGAGATTCAATTTCACGTGACCCTGCCACTTTGAACTGGCCCACGCCTTCATTAACCAGGTCCACCACTTGCCTTTATTGAAACTTGCCCCTCTTAACACAGAATATCCAATTTATGGGAATTTACTAAGTTAGGGTGAAATTATGCGGGCAGTGGGCAATTCAGCCCTCTTGTGCTTTCTGATCTTGCCACTTGAGATTCAGTTTCACACGACCCTGCCACTTCAAAATGACCGACGCCTTCACTAACCAGGTCCAACACTCATCCCTGTTGAAATTTACCCCTCTCGACCCGGAGCACTAAGTCTATGGGGATTTAACAAGGGTCAATCAGGGTGTGCTTTGGGTTTGTGGGGCTAAAACCAGAGTTAATCGGGAAGTGCCTAAAATTTATGGGGATGTGCACCCCATCTGGATTAGGTTTAAATTTTAAACCACACAGGCAGTGGGCAATTCAGCCCTCTTGTGCTTTCTGATCTCGCCACCAGAGATTCAGTTTCACACGATCCTGCCACTTTAAACTGGCCCGCGCCTTTACCAACCAGGCCCAACACTTATCCCTGTTGATCAGTCAGGGTGTGCTTTAGGTTTGTACGGCTGAAGCCAGAGTTCCTAGGGTTTGTGGGGGTGTATGCCCCTTTTGGACCTTAGGATTAGGTTTAAATTTTAGGCTAGTGGATATATTTAAACTGGCCGACGCCTTCACCAATCAGACCCAACACTTATTCCTGTTGAAATTACCCCTCTTGACACGGGACACTGTCTATGGGAGTTTAGCAAGGGTCAATCAGGATGTGCTTTGGGTTTGTGGGGCTAAAGCCAGGGTTAATCGGGGAGTGAATAGGGTTTGTGGGGGTGTGTACCCCATCTAAACTTTAGTAGGGTTTGTGGGGGGGGGTGTACCCCATCTAAACTTTAATAGGGTTTGTGGGGGTGTGTACCCCATCTAAACTTTAGTAGGGTTTGTGGGGGTGTATACCCCATCTAAACTTTAAGATTAGGTTTAAGTTTTAAGCTAATGAATATATATGTTTGACTAGGAGATATTAGAATACAGAATTTTAAATGACAGTATATGAACTGCTATGGCGAATGAGCTAGTATAATAAAGCCAGGTTAATCTAGACCATGCCTTTCATTATCAAGGTCCGACACCACTTGGTTCAACGAACCGGGTGTGCACTGGGACACATCATCAGTAATGTAACCTCGGATCATCAGGTGTTTCGGGCCTTTAATCACTAGACACCCTACTCGAGGTGGCCCAACAGTGTCAGGCTCAGACACTGCCTGTATTCCTCCCAGGGACCAATAATGAGAGGCATGTAATTCTAAGGGTAATGATATTTTTTTAAAAAAATCACTACCTGGCATCTATATGCCAAGGGTTACATGGAAAATAAAACAATAATATTCTTACCACTAGTTTTGTGTCTTGGGTCAACCATTTTAACTCCAACAAACTGCCTCCAACAACGCTTGACTCCCGCCTGGGAGACCAAATCCACTTACTCCCATCACTCCGGTCTCCCGGGGAGGTCTCTGAAAAATGCTATCCGGTTAAAACATCCCTAGCCCGGGACTCCATCTCCACTTTTATTGTGTCCTAAAACCTGTCTAACCACTCCAACTGCAGACCCTATCTGTTGCTAGGATACCAAGCAGCCTTACCTATTCAACTCTTAAAGGTACACTGTCCATTTGGGTTTAAATATCTAAGCCTTCTTATTGGCCTCCAGTGGCCTGGAGAATGAAGAGCGTGTCACTGTAAGGTTAGGTTGAGATTATGCGGGCAGTGGGCAAAAAAGCCCCCTCGTGTTTTTTGATCTCGCCACTTGAGATTCAATTTCACGTGACCCTGCCACTTTGAACTGGCCCACGCCTTCATTAACCAGGTCCACCACTTGCCTTTATTGAAACTTGCCCCTCTTAACACAGAATATCCAATTTATGGGAATTTACTAAGTTAGGGTGAAATTATGCGGGCAGTGGGCAATTCAGCCCTCTTGTGCTTTCTGATCTTGCCACTTGAGATTCAGTTTCACACGACCCTGCCACTTCAAAATGACCGACGCCTTCACTAACCAGGTCCAACACTCATCCCTGTTGAAATTTACCCCTCTCGACCCGGAGCACTAAGTCTATGGGGATTTAACAAGGGTCAATCAGGGTGTGCTTTGGGTTTGTGGGGCTAAAACCAGAGTTAATCGGGAAGTGCCTAAAATTTATGGGGATGTGCACCCCATCTGGATTAGGTTTAAATTTTAAACCACACAGGCAGTGGGCAATTCAGCCCTCTTGTGCTTTCTGATCTCGCCACCAGAGATTCAGTTTCACACGATCCTGCCACTTTAAACTGGCCCGCGCCTTTACCAACCAGGCCCAACACTTATCCCTGTTGATCAGTCAGGGTGTGCTTTAGGTTTGTACGGCTGAAGCCAGAGTTCCTAGGGTTTGTGGGGGTGTATGCCCCTTTTGGACCTTAGGATTAGGTTTAAATTTTAGGCTAGTGGATATATTTAAACTGGCCGACGCCTTCACCAATCAGACCCAACACTTATTCCTGTTGAAATTACCCCTCTTGACACGGGACACTGTCTATGGGAGTTTAGCAAGGGTCAATCAGGATGTGCTTTGGGTTTGTGGGGCTAAAGCCAGGGTTAATCGGGGAGTGAATAGGGTTTGTGGGGGTGTGTACCCCATCTAAACTTTAGTAGGGTTTGTGGGGGGGGGGTGTACCCCATCTAAACTTTAATAGGGTTTGTGGGGGTGTGTACCCCATCTAAACTTTAGTAGGGTTTGTGGGGGTGTATACCCCATCTAAACTTTAAGATTAGGTTTAAGTTTTAAGCTAATGAATATATATGTTTGACTAGGAGATATTAGAATACAGAATTTTAAATGACAGTATATGAACTGCTATGGCGAATGAGCTAGTATAATAAAGCCAGGTTAATCTAGACCATGCCTTTCATTATCAAGGTCCGACACCACTTGGTTCAACGAACCGGGTGTGCACTGGGACACATCATCAGTAATGTAACCTCGGATCATCAGGTGTTTCGGGCCTTTAATCACTAGACACCCTACTCGAGGTGGCCCAACAGTGTCAGGCTCAGACACTGCCTGTATTCCTCCCAGGGACCAATAATGAGAGGCATGTAATTCTAAGGGTAATGATATTTTTTTAAAAAAATCACTACCTGGCATCTATATGCCAAGGGTTACATGGAAAATAAAACAATAATATTCTTACCACTAGTTTTGTGTCTTGGGTCAACCATTTTAACTCCAACAAACTGCCTCCAACAACGCTTGACTCCCGCCTGGGAGACCAAATCCACTTACTCCCATCACTCCGGTCTCCCGGGGAGGTCTCTGAAAAATGCTATCCGGTTAAAACATCCCTAGCCCGGGACTCCATCTCCACTTTTATTGTGTCCTAAAACCTGTCTAACCACTCCAACTGCAGACCCTATCTGTTGCTAGGATACCAAGCAGCCTTACCTATTCAACTCTTAAAGGTACACTGTCCATTTGGGTTTAAATATCTAAGCCTTCTTATTGGCCTCCAGTGGCCTGGAGAATGAAGAGCGTGTCACTGTAAGGTTAGGTTGAGATTATGCGGGCAGTGGGCAAAAAAGCCCCCTCGTGTTTTTTGATCTCGCCACTTGAGATTCAATTTCACGTGACCCTGCCACTTTGAACTGGCCCACGCCTTCATTAACCAGGTCCACCACTTGCCTTTATTGAAACTTGCCCCTCTTAACACAGAATATCCAATTTATGGGAATTTACTAAGTTAGGGTGAAATTATGCGGGCAGTGGGCAATTCAGCCCTCTTGTGCTTTCTGATCTTGCCACTTGAGATTCAGTTTCACACGACCCTGCCACTTCAAAATGACCGACGCCTTCACTAACCAGGTCCAACACTCATCCCTGTTGAAATTTACCCCTCTCGACCCGGAGCACTAAGTCTATGGGGATTTAACAAGGGTCAATCAGGGTGTGCTTTGGGTTTGTGGGGCTAAAACCAGAGTTAATCGGGAAGTGCCTAAAATTTATGGGGATGTGCACCCCATCTGGATTAGGTTTAAATTTTAAACCACACAGGCAGTGGGCAATTCAGCCCTCTTGTGCTTTCTGATCTCGCCACCAGAGATTCAGTTTCACACGATCCTGCCACTTTAAACTGGCCCGCGCCTTTACCAACCAGGCCCAACACTTATCCCTGTTGATCAGTCAGGGTGTGCTTTAGGTTTGTACGGCTGAAGCCAGAGTTCCTAGGGTTTGTGGGGGTGTATGCCCCTTTTGGACCTTAGGATTAGGTTTAAATTTTAGGCTAGTGGATATATTTAAACTGGCCGACGCCTTCACCAATCAGACCCAACACTTATTCCTGTTGAAATTACCCCTCTTGACACGGGACACTGTCTATGGGAGTTTAGCAAGGGTCAATCAGGATGTGCTTTGGGTTTGTGGGGCTAAAGCCAGGGTTAATCGGGGAGTGAATAGGGTTTGTGGGGGTGTGTACCCCATCTAAACTTTAGTAGGGTTTGTGGGGGGGGGTGTACCCCATCTAAACTTTAATAGGGTTTGTGGGGGTGTGTACCCCATCTAAACTTTAGTAGGGTTTGTGGGGGTGTATACCCCATCTAAACTTTAAGATTAGGTTTAAGTTTTAAACTAATGAATATATATGTTTGACTAGGAGATATTAGAATACAGAATTTTAAATGACAGTATATGAACTGCTATGGCGAATGAGCTAGTATAATAAAGCCAGGTTAATCTAGACCATGCCTTTCATTATCAAGGTCCGACACCACTTGGTTCAACGAACCGGGTGTGCACTGGGACACATCATCAGTAATGTAACCTCGGATCATCAGGTGTTTCGGGCCTTTAATCACTAGACACCCTACTCGAGGTGGCCCAACAGTGTCAGGCTCAGACACTGCCTGTATTCCTCCCAGGGACCAATAATGAGAGGCATGTAATTCTAAGGGTAATGATATTTTTTTAAAAAAATCACTACCTGGCATCTATATGCCAAGGGTTACATGGAAAATAAAACAATAATATTCTTACCACTAGTTTTGTGTCTTGGGTCAACCATTTTAACTCCAACAAACTGCCTCCAACAACGCTTGACTCCCGCCTGGGAGACCAAATCCACTTACTCCCATCACTCCGGTCTCCCGGGGAGGTCTCTGAAAAATGCTATCCGGTTAAAACATCCCTAGCCCGGGACTCCATCTCCACTTTTATTGTGTCCTAAAACCTGTCTAACCACTCCAACTGCAGACCCTATCTGTTGCTAGGATACCAAGCAGCCTTACCTATTCAACTCTTAAAGGTACACTGTCCATTTGGGTTTAAATATCTAAGCCTTCTTATTGGCCTCCAGTGGCCTGGAGAATGAAGAGCGTGTCACTGTAAGGTTAGGTTGAGATTATGCGGGCAGTGGGCAAAAAAGCCCCCTCGTGTTTTTTGATCTCGCCACTTGAGATTCAATTTCACGTGACCCTGCCACTTTGAACTGGCCCACGCCTTCATTAACCAGGTCCACCACTTGCCTTTATTGAAACTTGCCCCTCTTAACACAGAATATCCAATTTATGGGAATTTACTAAGTTAGGGTGAAATTATGCGGGCAGTGGGCAATTCAGCCCTCTTGTGCTTTCTGATCTTGCCACTTGAGATTCAGTTTCACACGACCCTGCCACTTCAAAATGACCGACGCCTTCACTAACCAGGTCCAACACTCATCCCTGTTGAAATTTACCCCTCTCGACCCGGAGCACTAAGTCTATGGGGATTTAACAAGGGTCAATCAGGGTGTGCTTTGGGTTTGTGGGGCTAAAACCAGAGTTAATCGGGAAGTGCCTAAAATTTATGGGGATGTGCACCCCATCTGGATTAGGTTTAAATTTTAAACCACACAGGCAGTGGGCAATTCAGCCCTCTTGTGCTTTCTGATCTCGCCACCAGAGATTCAGTTTCACACGATCCTGCCACTTTAAACTGGCCCGCGCCTTTACCAACCAGGCCCAACACTTATCCCTGTTGATCAGTCAGGGTGTGCTTTAGGTTTGTACGGCTGAAGCCAGAGTTCCTAGGGTTTGTGGGGGTGTATGCCCCTTTTGGACCTTAGGATTAGGTTTAAATTTTAGGCTAGTGGATATATTTAAACTGGCCGACGCCTTCACCAATCAGACCCAACACTTATTCCTGTTGAAATTACCCCTCTTGACACGGGACACTGTCTATGGGAGTTTAGCAAGGGTCAATCAGGATGTGCTTTGGGTTTGTGGGGCTAAAGCCAGGGTTAATCGGGGAGTGAATAGGGTTTGTGGGGGTGTGTACCCCATCTAAACTTTAGTAGGGTTTGTGGGGGGGGGGGTGTACCCCATCTAAACTTTAATAGGGTTTGTGGGGGTGTGTACCCCATCTAAACTTTAGTAGGGTTTGTGGGGGTGTATACCCCATCTAAACTTTAAGATTAGGTTTAAGTTTTAAGCTAATGAATATATATGTTTGACTAGGAGATATTAGAATACAGAATTTTAAATGACAGTATATGAACTGCTATGGCGAATGAGCTAGTATAATAAAGCCAGGTTAATCTAGACCATGCCTTTCATTATCAAGGTCCGACACCACTTGGTTCAACGAACCGGGTGTGCACTGGGACACATCATCAGTAATGTAACCTCGGATCATCAGGTGTTTCGGGCCTTTAATCACTAGACACCCTACTCGAGGTGGCCCAACAGTGTCAGGCTCAGACACTGCCTGTATTCCTCCCAGGGACCAATAATGAGAGGCATGTAATTCTAAGGGTAATGATATTTTTTTTAAAAAATCACTACCTGGCATCTATATGCCAAGGGTTACATGGAAAATAAAACAATAATATTCTTACCACTAGTTTTGTGTCTTGGGTCAACCATTTTAACTCCAACAAACTGCCTCCAACAACGCTTGACTCCCGCCTGGGAGACCAAATCCACTTACTCCCATCACTCCGGTCTCCCGGGGAGGTCTCTGAAAAATGCTATCCGGTTAAAACATCCCTAGCCCGGGACTCCATCTCCACTTTTATTGTGTCCTAAAACCTGTCTAACCACTCCAACTGCAGACCCTATCTGTTGCTAGGATACCAAGCAGCCTTACCTATTCAACTCTTAAAGGTACACTGTCCATTTGGGTTTAAATATCTAAGCCTTCTTATTGGCCTCCAGTGGCCTGGAGAATGAAGAGCGTGTCACTGTAAGGTTAGGTTGAGATTATGCGGGCAGTGGGCAAAAAAGCCCCCTCGTGTTTTTTGATCTCGCCACTTGAGATTCAATTTCACGTGACCCTGCCACTTTGAACTGGCCCACGCCTTCATTAACCAGGTCCACCACTTGCCTTTATTGAAACTTGCCCCTCTTAACACAGAATATCCAATTTATGGGAATTTACTAAGTTAGGGTGAAATTATGCGGGCAGTGGGCAATTCAGCCCTCTTGTGCTTTCTGATCTTGCCACTTGAGATTCAGTTTCACACGACCCTGCCACTTCAAAATGACCGACGCCTTCACTAACCAGGTCCAACACTCATCCCTGTTGAAATTTACCCCTCTCGACCCGGAGCACTAAGTCTATGGGGATTTAACAAGGGTCAATCAGGGTGTGCTTTGGGTTTGTGGGGCTAAAACCAGAGTTAATCGGGAAGTGCCTAAAATTTATGGGGATGTGCACCCCATCTGGATTAGGTTTAAATTTTAAACCACACAGGCAGTGGGCAATTCAGCCCTCTTGTGCTTTCTGATCTCGCCACCAGAGATTCAGTTTCACACGATCCTGCCACTTTAAACTGGCCCGCGCCTTTACCAACCAGGCCCAACACTTATCCCTGTTGATCAGTCAGGGTGTGCTTTAGGTTTGTACGGCTGAAGCCAGAGTTCCTAGGGTTTGTGGGGGTGTATGCCCCTTTTGGACCTTAGGATTAGGTTTAAATTTTAGGCTAGTGGATATATTTAAACTGGCCGACGCCTTCACCAATCAGACCCAACACTTATTCCTGTTGAAATTACCCCTCTTGACACGGGACACTGTCTATGGGAGTTTAGCAAGGGTCAATCAGGATGTGCTTTGGGTTTGTGGGGCTAAAGCCAGGGTTAATCGGGGAGTGAATAGGGTTTGTGGGGGTGTGTACCCCATCTAAACTTTAGTAGGGTTTGTGGGGGGGGGTGTACCCCATCTAAACTTTAATAGGGTTTGTGGGGGTGTGTACCCCATCTAAACTTTAGTAGGGTTTGTGGGGGTGTATACCCCATCTAAACTTTAAGATTAGGTTTAAGTTTTAAGCTAATGAATATATATGTTTGACTAGGAGATATTAGAATACAGAATTTTAAATGACAGTATATGAACTGCTATGGCGAATGAGCTAGTATAATAAAGCCAGGTTAATCTAGACCATGCCTTTCATTATCAAGGTCCGACACCACTTGGTTCAACGAACCGGGTGTGCACTGGGACACATCATCAGTAATGTAACCTCGGATCATCAGGTGTTTCGGGCCTTTAATCACTAGACACCCTACTCGAGGTGGCCCAACAGTGTCAGGCTCAGACACTGCCTGTATTCCTCCCAGGGACCAATAATGAGAGGCATGTAATTCTAAGGGTAATGATATTTTTTTTAAAAAATCACTACCTGGCATCTATATGCCAAGGGTTACATGGAAAATAAAACAATAATATTCTTACCACTAGTTTTGTGTCTTGGGTCAACCATTTTAACTCCAACAAACTGCCTCCAACAACGCTTGACTCCCGCCTGGGAGACCAAATCCACTTACTCCCATCACTCCGGTCTCCCGGGGAGGTCTCTGAAAAATGCTATCCGGTTAAAACATCCCTAGCCCGGGACTCCATCTCCACTTTTATTGTGTCCTAAAACCTGTCTAACCACTCCAACTGCAGACCCTATCTGTTGCTAGGATACCAAGCAGCCTTACCTATTCAACTCTTAAAGGTACACTGTCCATTTGGGTTTAAATATCTAAGCCTTCTTATTGGCCTCCAGTGGCCTGGAGAATGAAGAGCGTGTCACTGTAAGGTTAGGTTGAGATTATGCGGGCAGTGGGCAAAAAAGCCCCCTCGTGTTTTTTGATCTCGCCACTTGAGATTCAATTTCACGTGACCCTGCCACTTTGAACTGGCCCACGCCTTCATTAACCAGGTCCACCACTTGCCTTTATTGAAACTTGCCCCTCTTAACACAGAATATCCAATTTATGGGAATTTACTAAGTTAGGGTGAAATTATGCGGGCAGTGGGCAATTCAGCCCTCTTGTGCTTTCTGATCTTGCCACTTGAGATTCAGTTTCACACGACCCTGCCACTTCAAAATGACCGACGCCTTCACTAACCAGGTCCAACACTCATCCCTGTTGAAATTTACCCCTCTCGACCCGGAGCACTAAGTCTATGGGGATTTAACAAGGGTCAATCAGGGTGTGCTTTGGGTTTGTGGGGCTAAAACCAGAGTTAATCGGGAAGTGCCTAAAATTTATGGGGATGTGCACCCCATCTGGATTAGGTTTAAATTTTAAACCACACAGGCAGTGGGCAATTCAGCCCTCTTGTGCTTTCTGATCTCGCCACCAGAGATTCAGTTTCACACGATCCTGCCACTTTAAACTGGCCCGCGCCTTTACCAACCAGGCCCAACACTTATCCCTGTTGATCAGTCAGGGTGTGCTTTAGGTTTGTACGGCTGAAGCCAGAGTTCCTAGGGTTTGTGGGGGTGTATGCCCCTTTTGGACCTTAGGATTAGGTTTAAATTTTAGGCTAGTGGATATATTTAAACTGGCCGACGCCTTCACCAATCAGACCCAACACTTATTCCTGTTGAAATTACCCCTCTTGACACGGGACACTGTCTATGGGAGTTTAGCAAGGGTCAATCAGGATGTGCTTTGGGTTTGTGGGGCTAAAGCCAGGGTTAATCGGGGAGTGAATAGGGTTTGTGGGGGTGTGTACCCCATCTAAACTTTAGTAGGGTTTGTGGGGGGGGGGGTGTACCCCATCTAAACTTTAATAGGGTTTGTGGGGGTGTGTACCCCATCTAAACTTTAGTAGGGTTTGTGGGGGTGTATACCCCATCTAAACTTTAAGATTAGGTTTAAGTTTTAAGCTAATGAATATATATGTTTGACTAGGAGATATTAGAATACAGAATTTTAAATGACAGTATATGAACTGCTATGGCGAATGAGCTAGTATAATAAAGCCAGGTTAATCTAGACCATGCCTTTCATTATCAAGGTCCGACACCACTTGGTTCAACGAACCGGGTGTGCACTGGGACACATCATCAGTAATGTAACCTCGGATCATCAGGTGTTTCGGGCCTTTAATCACTAGACACCCTACTCGAGGTGGCCCAACAGTGTCAGGCTCAGACACTGCCTGTATTCCTCCCAGGGACCAATAATGAGAGGCATGTAATTCTAAGGGTAATGATATTTTTTTAAAAAAATCACTACCTGGCATCTATATGCCAAGGGTTACATGGAAAATAAAACAATAATATTCTTACCACTAGTTTTGTGTCTTGGGTCAACCATTTTAACTCCAACAAACTGCCTCCAACAACGCTTGACTCCCGCCTGGGAGACCAAATCCACTTACTCCCATCACTCCGGTCTCCCGGGGAGGTCTCTGAAAAATGCTATCCGGTTAAAACATCCCTAGCCCGGGACTCCATCTCCACTTTTATTGTGTCCTAAAACCTGTCTAACCACTCCAACTGCAGACCCTATCTGTTGCTAGGATACCAAGCAGCCTTACCTATTCAACTCTTAAAGGTACACTGTCCATTTGGGTTTAAATATCTAAGCCTTCTTATTGGCCTCCAGTGGCCTGGAGAATGAAGAGCGTGTCACTGTAAGGTTAGGTTGAGATTATGCGGGCAGTGGGCAAAAAAGCCCCCTCGTGTTTTTTGATCTCGCCACTTGAGATTCAATTTCACGTGACCCTGCCACTTTGAACTGGCCCACGCCTTCATTAACCAGGTCCACCACTTGCCTTTATTGAAACTTGCCCCTCTTAACACAGAATATCCAATTTATGGGAATTTACTAAGTTAGGGTGAAATTATGCGGGCAGTGGGCAATTCAGCCCTCTTGTGCTTTCTGATCTTGCCACTTGAGATTCAGTTTCACACGACCCTGCCACTTCAAAATGACCGACGCCTTCACTAACCAGGTCCAACACTCATCCCTGTTGAAATTTACCCCTCTCGACCCGGAGCACTAAGTCTATGGGGATTTAACAAGGGTCAATCAGGGTGTGCTTTGGGTTTGTGGGGCTAAAACCAGAGTTAATCGGGAAGTGCCTAAAATTTATGGGGATGTGCACCCCATCTGGATTAGGTTTAAATTTTAAACCACACAGGCAGTGGGCAATTCAGCCCTCTTGTGCTTTCTGATCTCGCCACCAGAGATTCAGTTTCACACGATCCTGCCACTTTAAACTGGCCCGCGCCTTTACCAACCAGGCCCAACACTTATCCCTGTTGATCAGTCAGGGTGTGCTTTAGGTTTGTACGGCTGAAGCCAGAGTTCCTAGGGTTTGTGGGGGTGTATGCCCCTTTTGGACCTTAGGATTAGGTTTAAATTTTAGGCTAGTGGATATATTTAAACTGGCCGACGCCTTCACCAATCAGACCCAACACTTATTCCTGTTGAAATTACCCCTCTTGACACGGGACACTGTCTATGGGAGTTTAGCAAGGGTCAATCAGGATGTGCTTTGGGTTTGTGGGGCTAAAGCCAGGGTTAATCGGGGAGTGAATAGGGTTTGTGGGGGTGTGTACCCCATCTAAACTTTAGTAGGGTTTGTGGGGGGGGGGGTGTACCCCATCTAAACTTTAATAGGGTTTGTGGGGGTGTGTACCCCATCTAAACTTTAGTAGGGTTTGTGGGGGTGTATACCCCATCTAAACTTTAAGATTAGGTTTAAGTTTTAAGCTAATGAATATATATGTTTGACTAGGAGATATTAGAATACAGAATTTTAAATGACAGTATATGAACTGCTATGGCGAATGAGCTAGTATAATAAAGCCAGGTTAATCTAGACCATGCCTTTCATTATCAAGGTCCGACACCACTTGGTTCAACGAACCGGGTGTGCACTGGGACACATCATCAGTAATGTAACCTCGGATCATCAGGTGTTTCGGGCCTTTAATCACTAGACACCCTACTCGAGGTGGCCCAACAGTGTCAGGCTCAGACACTGCCTGTATTCCTCCCAGGGACCAATAATGAGAGGCATGTAATTCTAAGGGTAATGATATTTTTTTTAAAAAATCACTACCTGGCATCTATATGCCAAGGGTTACATGGAAAATAAAACAATAATATTCTTACCACTAGTTTTGTGTCTTGGGTCAACCATTTTAACTCCAACAAACTGCCTCCAACAACGCTTGACTCCCGCCTGGGAGACCAAATCCACTTACTCCCATCACTCCGGTCTCCCGGGGAGGTCTCTGAAAAATGCTATCCGGTTAAAACATCCCTAGCCCGGGACTCCATCTCCACTTTTATTGTGTCCTAAAACCTGTCTAACCACTCCAACTGCAGACCCTATCTGTTGCTAGGATACCAAGCAGCCTTACCTATTCAACTCTTAAAGGTACACTGTCCATTTGGGTTTAAATATCTAAGCCTTCTTATTGGCCTCCAGTGGCCTGGAGAATGAAGAGCGTGTCACTGTAAGGTTAGGTTGAGATTATGCGGGCAGTGGGCAAAAAAGCCCCCTCGTGTTTTTTGATCTCGCCACTTGAGATTCAATTTCACGTGACCCTGCCACTTTGAACTGGCCCACGCCTTCATTAACCAGGTCCACCACTTGCCTTTATTGAAACTTGCCCCTCTTAACACAGAATATCCAATTTATGGGAATTTACTAAGTTAGGGTGAAATTATGCGGGCAGTGGGCAATTCAGCCCTCTTGTGCTTTCTGATCTTGCCACTTGAGATTCAGTTTCACACGACCCTGCCACTTCAAAATGACCGACGCCTTCACTAACCAGGTCCAACACTCATCCCTGTTGAAATTTACCCCTCTCGACCCGGAGCACTAAGTCTATGGGGATTTAACAAGGGTCAATCAGGGTGTGCTTTGGGTTTGTGGGGCTAAAACCAGAGTTAATCGGGAAGTGCCTAAAATTTATGGGGATGTGCACCCCATCTGGATTAGGTTTAAATTTTAAACCACACAGGCAGTGGGCAATTCAGCCCTCTTGTGCTTTCTGATCTCGCCACCAGAGATTCAGTTTCACACGATCCTGCCACTTTAAACTGGCCCGCGCCTTTACCAACCAGGCCCAACACTTATCCCTGTTGATCAGTCAGGGTGTGCTTTAGGTTTGTACGGCTGAAGCCAGAGTTCCTAGGGTTTGTGGGGGTGTATGCCCCTTTTGGACCTTAGGATTAGGTTTAAATTTTAGGCTAGTGGATATATTTAAACTGGCCGACGCCTTCACCAATCAGACCCAACACTTATTCCTGTTGAAATTACCCCTCTTGACACGGGACACTGTCTATGGGAGTTTAGCAAGGGTCAATCAGGATGTGCTTTGGGTTTGTGGGGCTAAAGCCAGGGTTAATCGGGGAGTGAATAGGGTTTGTGGGGGTGTGTACCCCATCTAAACTTTAGTAGGGTTTGTGGGGGGGGGGGTGTACCCCATCTAAACTTTAATAGGGTTTGTGGGGGTGTGTACCCCATCTAAACTTTAGTAGGGTTTGTGGGGGTGTATACCCCATCTAAACTTTAAGATTAGGTTTAAGTTTTAAGCTAATGAATATATATGTTTGACTAGGAGATATTAGAATACAGAATTTTAAATGACAGTATATGAACTGCTATGGCGAATGAGCTAGTATAATAAAGCCAGGTTAATCTAGACCATGCCTTTCATTATCAAGGTCCGACACCACTTGGTTCAACGAACCGGGTGTGCACTGGGACACATCATCAGTAATGTAACCTCGGATCATCAGGTGTTTCGGGCCTTTAATCACTAGACACCCTACTCGAGGTGGCCCAACAGTGTCAGGCTCAGACACTGCCTGTATTCCTCCCAGGGACCAATAATGAGAGGCATGTAATTCTAAGGGTAATGATATTTTTTTAAAAAAATCACTACCTGGCATCTATATGCCAAGGGTTACATGGAAAATAAAACAATAATATTCTTACCACTAGTTTTGTGTCTTGGGTCAACCATTTTAACTCCAACAAACTGCCTCCAACAACGCTTGACTCCCGCCTGGGAGACCAAATCCACTTACTCCCATCACTCCGGTCTCCCGGGGAGGTCTCTGAAAAATGCTATCCGGTTAAAACATCCCTAGCCCGGGACTCCATCTCCACTTTTATTGTGTCCTAAAACCTGTCTAACCACTCCAACTGCAGACCCTATCTGTTGCTAGGATACCAAGCAGCCTTACCTATTCAACTCTTAAAGGTACACTGTCCATTTGGGTTTAAATATCTAAGCCTTCTTATTGGCCTCCAGTGGCCTGGAGAATGAAGAGCGTGTCACTGTAAGGTTAGGTTGAGATTATGCGGGCAGTGGGCAAAAAAGCCCCCTCGTGTTTTTTGATCTCGCCACTTGAGATTCAATTTCACGTGACCCTGCCACTTTGAACTGGCCCACGCCTTCATTAACCAGGTCCACCACTTGCCTTTATTGAAACTTGCCCCTCTTAACACAGAATATCCAATTTATGGGAATTTACTAAGTTAGGGTGAAATTATGCGGGCAGTGGGCAATTCAGCCCTCTTGTGCTTTCTGATCTTGCCACTTGAGATTCAGTTTCACACGACCCTGCCACTTCAAAATGACCGACGCCTTCACTAACCAGGTCCAACACTCATCCCTGTTGAAATTTACCCCTCTCGACCCGGAGCACTAAGTCTATGGGGATTTAACAAGGGTCAATCAGGGTGTGCTTTGGGTTTGTGGGGCTAAAACCAGAGTTAATCGGGAAGTGCCTAAAATTTATGGGGATGTGCACCCCATCTGGATTAGGTTTAAATTTTAAACCACACAGGCAGTGGGCAATTCAGCCCTCTTGTGCTTTCTGATCTCGCCACCAGAGATTCAGTTTCACACGATCCTGCCACTTTAAACTGGCCCGCGCCTTTACCAACCAGGCCCAACACTTATCCCTGTTGATCAGTCAGGGTGTGCTTTAGGTTTGTACGGCTGAAGCCAGAGTTCCTAGGGTTTGTGGGGGTGTATGCCCCTTTTGGACCTTAGGATTAGGTTTAAATTTTAGGCTAGTGGATATATTTAAACTGGCCGACGCCTTCACCAATCAGACCCAACACTTATTCCTGTTGAAATTACCCCTCTTGACACGGGACACTGTCTATGGGAGTTTAGCAAGGGTCAATCAGGATGTGCTTTGGGTTTGTGGGGCTAAAGCCAGGGTTAATCGGGGAGTGAATAGGGTTTGTGGGGGTGTGTACCCCATCTAAACTTTAGTAGGGTTTGTGGGGGGGGGGGTGTACCCCATCTAAACTTTAATAGGGTTTGTGGGGGTGTGTACCCCATCTAAACTTTAGTAGGGTTTGTGGGGGTGTATACCCCATCTAAACTTTAAGATTAGGTTTAAGTTTTAAGCTAATGAATATATATGTTTGACTAGGAGATATTAGAATACAGAATTTTAAATGACAGTATATGAACTGCTATGGCGAATGAGCTAGTATAATAAAGCCAGGTTAATCTAGACCATGCCTTTCATTATCAAGGTCCGACACCACTTGGTTCAACGAACCGGGTGTGCACTGGGACACATCATCAGTAATGTAACCTCGGATCATCAGGTGTTTCGGGCCTTTAATCACTAGACACCCTACTCGAGGTGGCCCAACAGTGTCAGGCTCAGACACTGCCTGTATTCCTCCCAGGGACCAATAATGAGAGGCATGTAATTCTAAGGGTAATGATATTTTTTTTAAAAAATCACTACCTGGCATCTATATGCCAAGGGTTACATGGAAAATAAAACAATAATATTCTTACCACTAGTTTTGTGTCTTGGGTCAACCATTTTAACTCCAACAAACTGCCTCCAACAACGCTTGACTCCCGCCTGGGAGACCAAATCCACTTACTCCCATCACTCCGGTCTCCCGGGGAGGTCTCTGAAAAATGCTATCCGGTTAAAACATCCCTAGCCCGGGACTCCATCTCCACTTTTATTGTGTCCTAAAACCTGTCTAACCACTCCAACTGCAGACCCTATCTGTTGCTAGGATACCAAGCAGCCTTACCTATTCAACTCTTAAAGGTACACTGTCCATTTGGGTTTAAATATCTAAGCCTTCTTATTGGCCTCCAGTGGCCTGGAGAATGAAGAGCGTGTCACTGTAAGGTTAGGTTGAGATTATGCGGGCAGTGGGCAAAAAAGCCCCCTCGTGTTTTTTGATCTCGCCACTTGAGATTCAATTTCACGTGACCCTGCCACTTTGAACTGGCCCACGCCTTCATTAACCAGGTCCACCACTTGCCTTTATTGAAACTTGCCCCTCTTAACACAGAATATCCAATTTATGGGAATTTACTAAGTTAGGGTGAAATTATGCGGGCAGTGGGCAATTCAGCCCTCTTGTGCTTTCTGATCTTGCCACTTGAGATTCAGTTTCACACGACCCTGCCACTTCAAAATGACCGACGCCTTCACTAACCAGGTCCAACACTCATCCCTGTTGAAATTTACCCCTCTCGACCCGGAGCACTAAGTCTATGGGGATTTAACAAGGGTCAATCAGGGTGTGCTTTGGGTTTGTGGGGCTAAAACCAGAGTTAATCGGGAAGTGCCTAAAATTTATGGGGATGTGCACCCCATCTGGATTAGGTTTAAATTTTAAACCACACAGGCAGTGGGCAATTCAGCCCTCTTGTGCTTTCTGATCTCGCCACCAGAGATTCAGTTTCACACGATCCTGCCACTTTAAACTGGCCCGCGCCTTTACCAACCAGGCCCAACACTTATCCCTGTTGATCAGTCAGGGTGTGCTTTAGGTTTGTACGGCTGAAGCCAGAGTTCCTAGGGTTTGTGGGGGTGTATGCCCCTTTTGGACCTTAGGATTAGGTTTAAATTTTAGGCTAGTGGATATATTTAAACTGGCCGACGCCTTCACCAATCAGACCCAACACTTATTCCTGTTGAAATTACCCCTCTTGACACGGGACACTGTCTATGGGAGTTTAGCAAGGGTCAATCAGGATGTGCTTTGGGTTTGTGGGGCTAAAGCCAGGGTTAATCGGGGAGTGAATAGGGTTTGTGGGGGTGTGTACCCCATCTAAACTTTAGTAGGGTTTGTGGGGGGGGGGGTGTACCCCATCTAAACTTTAATAGGGTTTGTGGGGGTGTGTACCCCATCTAAACTTTAGTAGGGTTTGTGGGGGTGTATACCCCATCTAAACTTTAAGATTAGGTTTAAGTTTTAAGCTAATGAATATATATGTTTGACTAGGAGATATTAGAATACAGAATTTTAAATGACAGTATATGAACTGCTATGGCGAATGAGCTAGTATAATAAAGCCAGGTTAATCTAGACCATGCCTTTCATTATCAAGGTCCGACACCACTTGGTTCAACGAACCGGGTGTGCACTGGGACACATCATCAGTAATGTAACCTCGGATCATCAGGTGTTTCGGGCCTTTAATCACTAGACACCCTACTCGAGGTGGCCCAACAGTGTCAGGCTCAGACACTGCCTGTATTCCTCCCAGGGACCAATAATGAGAGGCATGTAATTCTAAGGGTAATGATATTTTTTTTAAAAAATCACTACCTGGCATCTATATGCCAAGGGTTACATGGAAAATAAAACAATAATATTCTTACCACTAGTTTTGTGTCTTGGGTCAACCATTTTAACTCCAACAAACTGCCTCCAACAACGCTTGACTCCCGCCTGGGAGACCAAATCCACTTACTCCCATCACTCCGGTCTCCCGGGGAGGTCTCTGAAAAATGCTATCCGGTTAAAACATCCCTAGCCCGGGACTCCATCTCCACTTTTATTGTGTCCTAAAACCTGTCTAACCACTCCAACTGCAGACCCTATCTGTTGCTAGGATACCAAGCAGCCTTACCTATTCAACTCTTAAAGGTACACTGTCCATTTGGGTTTAAATATCTAAGCCTTCTTATTGGCCTCCAGTGGCCTGGAGAATGAAGAGCGTGTCACTGTAAGGTTAGGTTGAGATTATGCGGGCAGTGGGCAAAAAAGCCCCCTCGTGTTTTTTGATCTCGCCACTTGAGATTCAATTTCACGTGACCCTGCCACTTTGAACTGGCCCACGCCTTCATTAACCAGGTCCACCACTTGCCTTTATTGAAACTTGCCCCTCTTAACACAGAATATCCAATTTATGGGAATTTACTAAGTTAGGGTGAAATTATGCGGGCAGTGGGCAATTCAGCCCTCTTGTGCTTTCTGATCTTGCCACTTGAGATTCAGTTTCACACGACCCTGCCACTTCAAAATGACCGACGCCTTCACTAACCAGGTCCAACACTCATCCCTGTTGAAATTTACCCCTCTCGACCCGGAGCACTAAGTCTATGGGGATTTAACAAGGGTCAATCAGGGTGTGCTTTGGGTTTGTGGGGCTAAAACCAGAGTTAATCGGGAAGTGCCTAAAATTTATGGGGATGTGCACCCCATCTGGATTAGGTTTAAATTTTAAACCACACAGGCAGTGGGCAATTCAGCCCTCTTGTGCTTTCTGATCTCGCCACCAGAGATTCAGTTTCACACGATCCTGCCACTTTAAACTGGCCCGCGCCTTTACCAACCAGGCCCAACACTTATCCCTGTTGATCAGTCAGGGTGTGCTTTAGGTTTGTACGGCTGAAGCCAGAGTTCCTAGGGTTTGTGGGGGTGTATGCCCCTTTTGGACCTTAGGATTAGGTTTAAATTTTAGGCTAGTGGATATATTTAAACTGGCCGACGCCTTCACCAATCAGACCCAACACTTATTCCTGTTGAAATTACCCCTCTTGACACGGGACACTGTCTATGGGAGTTTAGCAAGGGTCAATCAGGATGTGCTTTGGGTTTGTGGGGCTAAAGCCAGGGTTAATCGGGGAGTGAATAGGGTTTGTGGGGGTGTGTACCCCATCTAAACTTTAGTAGGGTTTGTGGGGGGGGGGGTGTACCCCATCTAAACTTTAATAGGGTTTGTGGGGGTGTGTACCCCATCTAAACTTTAGTAGGGTTTGTGGGGGTGTATACCCCATCTAAACTTTAAGATTAGGTTTAAGTTTTAAGCTAATGAATATATATGTTTGACTAGGAGATATTAGAATACAGAATTTTAAATGACAGTATATGAACTGCTATGGCGAATGAGCTAGTATAATAAAGCCAGGTTAATCTAGACCATGCCTTTCATTATCAAGGTCCGACACCACTTGGTTCAACGAACCGGGTGTGCACTGGGACACATCATCAGTAATGTAACCTCGGATCATCAGGTGTTTCGGGCCTTTAATCACTAGACACCCTACTCGAGGTGGCCCAACAGTGTCAGGCTCAGACACTGCCTGTATTCCTCCCAGGGACCAATAATGAGAGGCATGTAATTCTAAGGGTAATGATATTTTTTTTAAAAAATCACTACCTGGCATCTATATGCCAAGGGTTACATGGAAAATAAAACAATAATATTCTTACCACTAGTTTTGTGTCTTGGGTCAACCATTTTAACTCCAACAAACTGCCTCCAACAACGCTTGACTCCCGCCTGGGAGACCAAATCCACTTACTCCCATCACTCCGGTCTCCCGGGGAGGTCTCTGAAAAATGCTATCCGGTTAAAACATCCCTAGCCCGGGACTCCATCTCCACTTTTATTGTGTCCTAAAACCTGTCTAACCACTCCAACTGCAGACCCTATCTGTTGCTAGGATACCAAGCAGCCTTACCTATTCAACTCTTAAAGGTACACTGTCCATTTGGGTTTAAATATCTAAGCCTTCTTATTGGCCTCCAGTGGCCTGGAGAATGAAGAGCGTGTCACTGTAAGGTTAGGTTGAGATTATGCGGGCAGTGGGCAAAAAAGCCCCCTCGTGTTTTTTGATCTCGCCACTTGAGATTCAATTTCACGTGACCCTGCCACTTTGAACTGGCCCACGCCTTCATTAACCAGGTCCACCACTTGCCTTTATTGAAACTTGCCCCTCTTAACACAGAATATCCAATTTATGGGAATTTACTAAGTTAGGGTGAAATTATGCGGGCAGTGGGCAATTCAGCCCTCTTGTGCTTTCTGATCTTGCCACTTGAGATTCAGTTTCACACGACCCTGCCACTTCAAAATGACCGACGCCTTCACTAACCAGGTCCAACACTCATCCCTGTTGAAATTTACCCCTCTCGACCCGGAGCACTAAGTCTATGGGGATTTAACAAGGGTCAATCAGGGTGTGCTTTGGGTTTGTGGGGCTAAAACCAGAGTTAATCGGGAAGTGCCTAAAATTTATGGGGATGTGCACCCCATCTGGATTAGGTTTAAATTTTAAACCACACAGGCAGTGGGCAATTCAGCCCTCTTGTGCTTTCTGATCTCGCCACCAGAGATTCAGTTTAAAATTAGGTTTAAATTTTAGGCTAGTGGATATATTTAAACTGGCCGACGCCTTCACCAATCAGACCCAACACTTATTCCTGTTGAAATTACCCCTCTTGACACGGGACACTGTCTATGGGAGTTTAGCAAGGGTCAATCAGGATGTGCTTTGGGTTTGTGGGGCTAAAGCCAGGGTTAATCGGGGAGTGAATAGGGTTTGTGGGGGTGTGTACCCCATCTAAACTTTAGTAGGGTTTGTGGGGGGGGGGTGTACCCCATCTAAACTTTAATAGGGTTTGTGGGGGTGTGTACCCCATCTAAACTTTAGTAGGGTTTGTGGGGGTGTATACCCCATCTAAACTTTAAGATTAGGTTTAAGTTTTAAGCTAATGAATATATATGTTTGACTAGGAGATATTAGAATACAGAATTTTAAATGACAGTATATGAACTGCTATGGCGAATGAGCTAGTATAATAAAGCCAGGTTAATCTAGACCATGCCTTTCATTATCAAGGTCCGACACCACTTGGTTCAACGAACCGGGTGTGCACTGGGACACATCATCAGTAATGTAACCTCGGATCATCAGGTGTTTCGGGCCTTTAATCACTAGACACCCTACTCGAGGTGGCCCAACAGTGTCAGGCTCAGACACTGCCTGTATTCCTCCCAGGGACCAATAATGAGAGGCATGTAATTCTAAGGGTAATGATATTTTTTTAAAAAAATCACTACCTGGCATCTATATGCCAAGGGTTACATGGAAAATAAAACAATAATATTCTTACCACTAGTTTTGTGTCTTGGGTCAACCATTTTAACTCCAACAAACTGCCTCCAACAACGCTTGACTCCCGCCTGGGAGACCAAATCCACTTACTCCCATCACTCCGGTCTCCCGGGGAGGTCTCTGAAAAATGCTATCCGGTTAAAACATCCCTAGCCCGGGACTCCATCTCCACTTTTATTGTGTCCTAAAACCTGTCTAACCACTCCAACTGCAGACCCTATCTGTTGCTAGGATACCAAGCAGCCTTACCTATTCAACTCTTAAAGGTACACTGTCCATTTGGGTTTAAATATCTAAGCCTTCTTATTGGCCTCCAGTGGCCTGGAGAATGAAGAGCGTGTCACTGTAAGGTTAGGTTGAGATTATGCGGGCAGTGGGCAAAAAAGCCCCCTCGTGTTTTTTGATCTCGCCACTTGAGATTCAATTTCACGTGACCCTGCCACTTTGAACTGGCCCACGCCTTCATTAACCAGGTCCACCACTTGCCTTTATTGAAACTTGCCCCTCTTAACACAGAATATCCAATTTATGGGAATTTACTAAGTTAGGGTGAAATTATGCGGGCAGTGGGCAATTCAGCCCTCTTGTGCTTTCTGATCTTGCCACTTGAGATTCAGTTTCACACGACCCTGCCACTTCAAAATGACCGACGCCTTCACTAACCAGGTCCAACACTCATCCCTGTTGAAATTTACCCCTCTCGACCCGGAGCACTAAGTCTATGGGGATTTAACAAGGGTCAATCAGGGTGTGCTTTGGGTTTGTGGGGCTAAAACCAGAGTTAATCGGGAAGTGCCTAAAATTTATGGGGATGTGCACCCCATCTGGATTAGGTTTAAATTTTAAACCACACAGGCAGTGGGCAATTCAGCCCTCTTGTGCTTTCTGATCTCGCCACCAGAGATTCAGTTTCACACGATCCTGCCACTTTAAACTGGCCCGCGCCTTTACCAACCAGGCCCAACACTTATCCCTGTTGATCAGTCAGGGTGTGCTTTAGGTTTGTACGGCTGAAGCCAGAGTTCCTAGGGTTTGTGGGGGTGTATGCCCCTTTTGGACCTTAGGATTAGGTTTAAATTTTAGGCTAGTGGATATATTTAAACTGGCCGACGCCTTCACCAATCAGACCCAACACTTATTCCTGTTGAAATTACCCCTCTTGACACGGGACACTGTCTATGGGAGTTTAGCAAGGGTCAATCAGGATGTGCTTTGGGTTTGTGGGGCTAAAGCCAGGGTTAATCGGGGAGTGAATAGGGTTTGTGGGGGTGTGTACCCCATCTAAACTTTAGTAGGGTTTGTGGGGGGGGGGGTGTACCCCATCTAAACTTTAATAGGGTTTGTGGGGGTGTGTACCCCATCTAAACTTTAGTAGGGTTTGTGGGGGTGTATACCCCATCTAAACTTTAAGATTAGGTTTAAGTTTTAAGCTAATGAATATATATGTTTGACTAGGAGATATTAGAATACAGAATTTTAAATGACAGTATATGAACTGCTATGGCGAATGAGCTAGTATAATAAAGCCAGGTTAATCTAGACCATGCCTTTCATTATCAAGGTCCGACACCACTTGGTTCAACGAACCGGGTGTGCACTGGGACACATCATCAGTAATGTAACCTCGGATCATCAGGTGTTTCGGGCCTTTAATCACTAGACACCCTACTCGAGGTGGCCCAACAGTGTCAGGCTCAGACACTGCCTGTATTCCTCCCAGGGACCAATAATGAGAGGCATGTAATTCTAAGGGTAATGATATTTTTTAAAAAAAATCACTACCTGGCATCTATATGCCAAGGGTTACATGGAAAATAAAACAATAATATTCTTACCACTAGTTTTGTGTCTTGGGTCAACCATTTTAACTCCAACAAACTGCCTCCAACAACGCTTGACTCCCGCCTGGGAGACCAAATCCACTTACTCCCATCACTCCGGTCTCCCGGGGAGGTCTCTGAAAAATGCTATCCGGTTAAAACATCCCTAGCCCGGGACTCCATCTCCACTTTTATTGTGTCCTAAAACCTGTCTAACCACTCCAACTGCAGACCCTATCTGTTGCTAGGATACCAAGCAGCCTTACCTATTCAACTCTTAAAGGTACACTGTCCATTTGGGTTTAAATATCTAAGCCTTCTTATTGGCCTCCAGTGGCCTGGAGAATGAAGAGCGTGTCACTGTAAGGTTAGGTTGAGATTATGCGGGCAGTGGGCAAAAAAGCCCCCTCGTGTTTTTTGATCTCGCCACTTGAGATTCAATTTCACGTGACCCTGCCACTTTGAACTGGCCCACGCCTTCATTAACCAGGTCCACCACTTGCCTTTATTGAAACTTGCCCCTCTTAACACAGAATATCCAATTTATGGGAATTTACTAAGTTAGGGTGAAATTATGCGGGCAGTGGGCAATTCAGCCCTCTTGTGCTTTCTGATCTTGCCACTTGAGATTCAGTTTCACACGACCCTGCCACTTCAAAATGACCGACGCCTTCACTAACCAGGTCCAACACTCATCCCTGTTGAAATTTACCCCTCTCGACCCGGAGCACTAAGTCTATGGGGATTTAACAAGGGTCAATCAGGGTGTGCTTTGGGTTTGTGGGGCTAAAACCAGAGTTAATCGGGAAGTGCCTAAAATTTATGGGGATGTGCACCCCATCTGGATTAGGTTTAAATTTTAAACCACACAGGCAGTGGGCAATTCAGCCCTCTTGTGCTTTCTGATCTCGCCACCAGAGATTCAGTTTCACACGATCCTGCCACTTTAAACTGGCCCGCGCCTTTACCAACCAGGCCCAACACTTATCCCTGTTGATCAGTCAGGGTGTGCTTTAGGTTTGTACGGCTGAAGCCAGAGTTCCTAGGGTTTGTGGGGGTGTATGCCCCTTTTGGGTTAGGGTTAGGGTTAGGGTTAGGGTTAGGGTTAGGGTTAGGGTTAGGGTTAGGGTTAGGGTTAGGGTTAGGGTTAGGGTTAGGGTTAGGGTTAGGGTCCGCGCATTAGGGTTAGGGTTAGGGTTAGGGTTAGGGTTAGGGTTAGGGTTAGGGTTAGGGTTAGGGTTAGGGTTAGGGTTAGGGTTAGGGTTAGGGTTAGGGTTAGGGTTAGGGTTTAGGGTTAGGGTTAGGGTTAGGGTTAGGGTTAGGGTTAGGGTTAGGGTTAGGGTTAGGGTTAGGGTTAGGGTTAGGGTTAGGGTTTTAGGGTTAGGGTTAGGGTTAGGGTTAGGGTTAGGGTTAGGGTTAGGGTTAGGGTTAGGGTTAGGGTTAGGGTTAGGGTTAGGGTTTAGGGTTAGGGTTAGGGCCCGCATTAGGGTTAGGGTTAGGGTTAGGGTTAGGGTTAGGGTTAGGGTTAGGGTTAGGGTTAGGGCCCCCGCATTAGGGTTAGGGTTAGGGTTAGGGTTAGGGTTAGGGTTAGGGTTAGGGTTAGGGTTAGGGTTAGGGTTAGGGTTAGGGTTAGGGTTAGGGTTAGGGTTAGGGCCCCGCATTAGGGTTAGGGTTAGGGTTAGGGTTAGGGTTAGGGTTAGGGTTAGGGTTAGGGCCCCGCATTAGGGTTAGGGTTAGGGTTAGGGTTAGGGTTAGGGTTAGGGTTAGGGTTAGGGTTAGGGTTAGGGTTAGGGTTAGGGTTAGGGTTAGGGTTAGGGTTAGGGTTAGGGGTTAGGGTTAGGGTTAGGGGTTAGGGTTAGGGTTAGGGTTAGGGTTAGGGTTAGGGTTAGGGTTAGGGTTAGGGTTAGGGTTAGGGTTAGGGCCCCGCATTAGGGTTAGGGTTAGGGTTAGGGTTAGGGTTAGGGTTAGGGTTAGGGTTAGGGTTTAGGGTTAGGGTTAGGGTTAGGGTTAGGGTTAGGGTTAGGGTTAGGGTTAGGGTTTAGGGTTAGGGTTAGGGTTAGGGTTAGGGTTAGGGTTAGGGTTAGGGTTAGGGTTAGGGTTAGGGTTAGGGTTAGGGTTAGGGTTAGGGTTAGGGTTAGGGTTAGGTTGAGATTATGCGGGCAGTGGGCAAAAAAGCCCCCTCGTGTTTTTTGATCTCGCCACTTGAGATTCAATTTCACGTGACCCTGCCACTTTGAACTGGCCCACGCCTTCATTAACCAGGTCCACCACTTGCCTTTATTGAAACTTGCCCCTCTTAACACAGAATATCCAATTTATGGGAATTTACTAAGTTAGGGTGAAATTATGCGGGCAGTGGGCAATTCAGCCCTCTTGTGCTTTCTGATCTTGCCACTTGAGATTCAGTTTCACACGACCCTGCCACTTCAAAATGACCGACGCCTTCACTAACCAAGTCCAACACTCATCCCTATTGAAATTTACCCCTCTCGACCCGGAGCACTAAGTCTATGGGGATTTAACAAGGGTCAATCAGGGTGTGCTTTGGGTTTGTGGGGCTAAAACCAGAGTTAATCGGGAAGTGCCTAAAATTTATGGGGATGTGCACCCCATCTGGATTAGGTTTAAATTTTAAACCATACAGGCAGTGGGCAATTCAGCCCTCTTGTGCTTTCTGATCTCGCCACCAGAGATTCAGTTTCACACGATCCTGCCACTTTAAACTGGCCCGCGCCTTTACCAACCAGGCCCAACACTTATCCCTGTTGATCAGTCAGGGTGTGCTTTAGGTTTGTACGGCTGAAGCCAGAGTTCCTAGGGTTTATGGGGGTGTATGCCCCTTTTGGACCTTAGGATTAGGTTTAAATTTTAGGCTAGTGGATATATTTAAACTGGCCGACGCCTTCACCAATCAGACCCAACACTTATTCCTGTTGAAATTACCCCTCTTGACACGGGACACTGTCTATGGGAGTTTAGCAAGGGTCAATCAGGATGTGCTTTGGGTTTGTGGGGCTAAAGCCAGGGTTAATCGGGGAGTGAATAGGGTTTGTAGGGGTGTGTACCCCATCTAAACTTTAGTAGGGTTTGTGGGGGTGTGTACCCCATCTAAACTTTAATAGGGTTTGTGGGGGTGTGTACCCCATCTAAACTTTAGTAGGGTTTGTGGGGGTGTATACCCCATCTAAACTTTAAGATTAGGTTTAAGTTTTAAGCTAGTGAATATATATGTTTGACTAGGAGATATTAGAATACAGAATTTTAAATGACAGTATATGAACTGCTATGGCGAATGAGCTAGTATAATAAAGCCAAGTTAATCTGGACCATGCCTTTCATTATCAAGGTCCGACACCACTTGGTTCAACGAACCGGGTGTGCACTGGGACACATCATCAGTAATGTAACCTCGGATCATCAGGTGTTTCGGGCCTTTAATCACTAGACACCCTACTCGAGGTGGCCCAACAGTGTCAGGCTCAGACACTGCCTGTATTCCTCCCAGGGACCAATAATGAGAGGCATGTAATTCTAAGGGTAATGATATTTTTTAAAAAAAATCACTACCTGGCATCTATATGCCAAGGGTTACATGGAAAATAAAACAATAATATTCTTACCACTAGTTTTGTGTCTTGGGTCAACCATTTTAACTCCAACAAACTGCCTCCAACAACGCTTGACTCCCGCCTGGGAGACCAAATCCACTTACTCCCATCACTCCGGTCTCCCGGGGAGGTCTCTGAAAAATGCTATCCGGTTAAAACATCCCTAGCCCGGGACTCCATCTCCACTTTTATTGTGTCCTAAAACCTGTCTGACCACTCCAACTGCAGACCCTATCTGTTGCTAGGATACCAAGCAGCCTTACCTATTCAACTCTTAAAGGTACACTGTCCATTTGGGTTTAAATATCTAAGCCTTCTCATTGGCCTCCAGTGGCCTGGAGAATGAAGAGCGTGTCACTGTAAGGTTAGGTTGAGATTATGCGGGCAGTGGGCAAAAAAGCCCCCTCGTGTTTTTTGATCTCGCCACTTGAGATTCAATTTCACGTGACCCTGCCACTTTGAACTGGCCCACGCCTTCATTAACCAGGTCCACCACTTGCCTTTATTGAAACTTGCCCCTCTTAACACAGAATATCCAATTTATGGGAATTTACTAAGTTAGGGTGAAATTATGCGGGCAGTGGGCAATTCAGCCCTCTTGTGCTTTCTGATCTTGCCACTTGAGATTCAGTTTCACACGACCCTGCCACTTCAAAATGACCGACGCCTT